>NW_012151319.1:123612-138445 GCF_000956105.1 Propithecus coquereli | reverse complement strand
TCCCAGCCTCTAGAGAATATTAACAGTTTCTGAGCATGCTCAATTCTCTATAATCTTAAAAAAAAATTAAAATATTCCCTGGATCACACATGCAGCTATCACATTATTCCTCTCTTCCGTATTTGTAATCAAAGTTCTGGAAAGAGTTATCCATTTTCACTGTCTCCATTTCCTCACCTGCCACGCACCCCCTGATCCATTCTGCGCTGGCTTCCATTCCCAGCCTCTAGAGAATATTAACAGTTTCTGAGATCATCAGTAGTCACCATGTAAATAAATCAAGTAGATATTTTTTATTTTTCATCTTTCTTGACATCTTGATATAGCTTTCTACACCTTGATTATGTCCTTCTTGGAATGCTCTTTTCTCTTGCTTTCTGGGACACCACATTCTTCATGTCTCAGTGTTTCCTCCTTGCCTTTTTGGTTGTACCTTCTCAAGTCCATTTTGTGGGCTCTTGCCTCTTTACTGAGACATTAAAATATAGAATTGCCCAGGGCTCTCTTCTTTTCTCTCTCTATGCTTTTTTCTTAAGCAATCTCATCTACACCCACAGCTTCAATTATCACCTATATAATGATCACTGTAAAATTTATATCCATAACTCTGACATTTCCCTTGAGCTACTCAGCCATATATCTAACTGCTTAGTTGATATCTCCACTTGGATGCTGCAAAATACCTCAAACTCAGTATGTTCAAAACAGAACTAATGATCTTCTCTCAGCCCTCAAACCTGGTTCTTTTTCAGTATACCCCATTTCAGAAAATGGCACCACCATCCATCCTTTCATGCAAATCATAAATGTGGTACCATCTTCGAAGCCTCCTTTTCCCTCACTCTTATATTCAATGTATATTATTATCTTCTCATAAATATCTTCCAACATCCACCTACTTCTCTTCAACTCCACGACCACCTCCTTGCAGCTTCCAATTTGTTCTAATATATTATAATGAAAGTAGTAACTCAAAATACCAATCTGGTCACATCCTTCTAACCTCTAGCATTCTTTATTGCTTTTTGGTTAAAGATTCCAATCCTCGTACACAGCTTACCTTTGCATTATGCTCCTTAGCTCTCTTTTCCAGCAACAATTACCTTCTCTCAATTCCTCAAACATGTCATACTCCCTCCTGCTACTTCTACATATACTCTACTGTTTACTTATAATTCCCTTTTTTGCACTCCTCCTTTGTCCCCAGGTATGTCCTACTCACCCTTCAAATCTCTGCTTAAGTAAGAATGCCTTGAGTAAGTACCATCTCAGTGCTGACCTGACATTTATTTGTGTGATCATTTCATTAACGTGCCTTGTTAGATTATAAGCTCCCCAAGGTATGGGACGCTTATCTGGATTTGCTTACTCTTGTATTCTCGGCATTTAGCAAAATGCCTTGTGTCTCTAGGCGCTCCATAAATATTGCTAATGAAATTGTTTCACCCAACTCTTCCTGTGTACGCTTTTGGCAAAATAGCTATATTTCTGCCCATTGCAGTCTATTGCTCTCATCTGCTAAATAAGAGATATGCATCTACCTGTCTGAAAAGTGAACTTAAAAAAAATACTACTTAAAAGTTTACACTGGACAAAATTAATTCCTATACTCAAGCATTCAACTGTCAGGCACTACCAGTATTTTTACTATTGTTCCAAAATAACATCCAAAGCCAATGGAAAGTGCTTAAAAAGCCTCACTTAATGAAAAATAGTTAAATCATTGGGAGGATTACAAACAATACACTCCCAAAAATAGCAGTCAGTGAGCAGCAAGATGAGTCAATTATCTTCAATAGACAAATAAATATATTTCAGTTTGCACTGCACATTCACAGAACACTGCACTGGGTACTGGGAAGCTTAAGATACTGCAGCAATCAACATAACAGAGACTGGCACACAAATATATCCATAGTACAGACACGCAATACAAAATGATGTAACTGGTCATGGCTACATAATTAAACACACGGGGAAAATGTATAATTACTAGAAGCAATGAGGTTATGCAGAGACAGTATCATAGAGAAGAAAAGTTTTGAACAAAGGCAAAAAAATGCTTTCATGGTGAGAAGAAAGGAGGGCATCCTACATGCAAGTAGAAAGGGTTTGCAAGTGCAGAGGCCAAGAAATAGAAAGCAAATTGCGTGAGTCTGGAATTGTAAATAAATCGTTTACTTGACTGAAGTTGAGAATTTGGTTTAGAAAGTAATGGACCATGAAACAGAAAGATAAAGTAGCTGGTGCAAACAACTGGTAAAAGACCTCAAAGTACCTAATTAGAAGATCGAACTAGACAAGAAAGAGCTCTTACACAGAAGAGAAAGATAACCAAGAATATTTATAAAGTGAGAATTTATATCCTGCAATTACAGATTTTGGTTCATGACGAACTAAATGCATGAGCTAGTCTTTTTGAAAACTGATTTAGGAAACCACCACACTTCGATTTATGTAAGAGTTTCACAGGATGCTGAGAGAACGCAAAAAGGATGAAACAGAACAAAGTCTAGAAACTAAATGAGATATTCTTAGAGTCAAGAAATGGCAGTTAAGTATCAGAGCTTCCTAACACTTTATCCATACTACACTTTCTTATAATCCTTATTTCTTCCTAACTGAAATACACAGTTAACTGTATTTATGTCTTTTATTCTTCTGGATACTCCTTCAAAGTACTTAGCATATTGATACCTTGCCAACTGTCAGGCTTCTAATGAATAATCACCGAATGCAAAAAAAGCAAATACATAAGGGGAAAAACAGACTCCCTGACATACAGTGAAAAAGTACGATATTCCACCTGACAAACAAATGAAATATCTAATAGTTACATGAGTTAAACCTAAGCTTTCTGATGCCAGGAGAGGCAACAGATAAAACTTTCATGGATACGAGATAGGGACTGGTGACTTCACAGAAATTTTCACCATGAGCTAGCAGAAACAGGCTCCACGCTGAGGAACGAAGCCTACAACAACATGCAATATTTATGTGTGCGCAGGGTTCTTTTGAGCCATCAAAGCAGGAAAACATGGGAGTCTGGCCTGAAGATGAGCAGCAGTCACTTCTGCTTATTTTTTCCAGCAAGTCAGTGTTTTTTCTTGGCAGAAGGAAAGACAAAGAAAAAGTGTGTACTTTTCCTGGCAGCCAGGATGTGATGTTCTGACCCACTTGTGAGCTGTCATCAGGCACTAAGAAACCTCACAAGATTTCCAACTGGAGTTTCACTGAAGCTAAAAAGCATGGCATGCCTATTGGCAGCTATTTCGCTCAGATGCCCAGTAGAGGCATTAGCTGTGACATTCCTATTCAATGGTCCTGCAGTCCTACTGCTAGAACAAGGCCACACCAATAGAAGAAACACTTGAGAAGCTATTTGGATGTTAATTTTACAAGAAAGGCTTACAAACCTCAACCGATTTTTCCAGACAGTGCCAGTTGACACTGGTTGCCCTAACACAATTACAAGTTACAAACTTGCTCTACTCAGAAGAAAGACTTGGTGTAAACACAAAATTAAAGCAGCAATAATAGTAATAGAAACAACAATATAGTAACCTGGGCAAATATAATGTAAATTAAAATACACCATATTTATTTGTGGCATTTGTCTCAACTCCCATTGGGAGTTCCTACATATTGGACGGTATTCCTCCTTATTGAGGCCAACATGCTAATTTAGAAAAATAGAAAATAACAAATACTTTACAGTGGTTATTGTGTGCCAGGCACTGTTCTAAATGTTTCACATGTATTAACATATCTTTACTCATTTAATTCTCACATTAATTCTGAAAGGTAGGTACTATTAACATATAATAATGTATATCCTAATTCATTATGAATTAGATGCCATTACAATAAAAGTTCTTTACGAAAAAATGTAAAAGATGTATAAGCATAAATCTTCGGCCTGTATATATGAAGAAATATTTGCTATAACAAAATAAAACAGCAACAACAATAAATAACAGTCACTTGGGATATTGTGAAAGTGAGATAAGACTCTCTCCTCCGCCCAAATCCTGGCCTAAGAAGTGTTCTGCCTTTGCTATAGAGTCGATGGGAAGAATACAATAACCACAATAGTTCCTTTTTTAAATAGAAATACCAACAAGAATTTCAAATATATCAAAATTCACCAAAATACACATATGAGGGACAGAGTTTGAAAATAAGTACCTAATCTCACTGAGAATTTATTTTCCAGAAGAAAGGTGAAAGCTTTTCTATTGGAAACTCCCTACAGAATTTCCTGAGGCAGAGCTAATAATCCACAGAAAATTTACAGCTCAGTGGTTGTTTTCCTATCACACTGCACGCTACCTGTCCAAATATATATATATTAAAAGGCTAAATCTCTGCACTGGGCTAATGTGAGGAGGAGGGAGTGAGTTACCATGGCAGAGCAGTCCTAACTCTGTCGACGCATCAAAAAAGTTTGCTTTTAAACAAAAATCGTCCACCAAATTTCACCTTGTTTTGACAAGTGAATAATATTGTTATCCCAGGGGCTACACAGTATATGAGGGACAATGATCCATTTTGTGATTCGGCACATCTCTAAGAAGGTACCATTGTGAAGTCAGTGATTCCTCATTTTCAGTTTCCATTAAATCAATTACAATTAGAAAGCATAATAGGGTCTCATTTTTCCAATCAACATATCTAAGTGCTCCCCCAATTGTACCCCTGTTGCACCTATTACTTTGTATAATGCTCTATACCTAGGGGGACCATATAATTTATTGTCCAAACTGGACAGCTTTTGAGAGTGAAAGATGGTGTTCTTAGTAATTCCGCTGATGTCACATGGTGTCAATGGGCATGCGTGCTGACTCTTTCTGTCCTCGAGGAGCACACTGTCCTTCTCCAACAGCCCAGGTTTACTCTGAGCTTTCACTGTTCCCTCCCTGCCTTCCACTTAAACTGAATCTGTTTTCAATACTGTCCTCATACATGGAAGTAAGATTTGAATTGAATCCCTGTTCAGCCACTTACTATATAATCCCGGGCAAGTGGTTTAATCTCTCTGCAAGTTTGTGTTCTGGAATTCTGTAGATTTGAATTCTATTTCCATTGTTTATTTTCTCTGCATCCTTGGATAATTTACTTAATATTTCTAAACAACAGGCTTTTCATCTATAAAATGCAGGAAATAACACTACCTCGTTCATGGGTTTTGTGGAAGAATATATAAAATAATGAACTCCAGTGACCAAGTGTTTACTGTCTCCATTATGTACCCACATTACTTTCCTTTTTCTAATTAGGCTTAAAAACTCAGCAAATTTAAACCACGGCATATCCCTGATTTGATGACTCCTATTTACTCAGCTGTGAGTTCTGCTTTACATATGAGATCAACAACAAGAAACTATTATAGCACCCGCCTTCCATGCCTCATCCTTTCTCAACTTTGTGCCTTTATATTGGCCTCTCTGGTAGAAATACATGCCTGTTCTTCCTTAGATGACTCCTATTTATCCTGTAAGATTCATCTCAACTTTATCTGCTGGAGGTAATTCTCCATGACTTCTTCCAAGTTGGGCTAGGTTTCCCTCTCTGATCCCCAAGTAGCTGGGCATATTCTTGTGATCATACTTTTATAGATGCTATGGTACTATTCTATGATGTCATTAATCATCTCCCCAAACAGACTTCAAGTTCTTTGACATTTTTTATTCATCTTTGTACTGTTCGAGTACCTAGCACACAACTCTCTTAGTAAGTATGTATTGAATAAATGACTGAGCAAGCCAGTCATATATTAGCTTCGTATCCCTCAAAGCGCTTAACGTAACGTTACATTCAGTGACAACTCAGTGAACACTAAGTGGCTCACAGATTATCAGACTATACGGTATCAATGAAAAGACAACCTTTTATTTTGCAACAACTAGTACTTCAGGAGTCAAGTATTCTTTCCAAGACAGTGGTGATGATTTTTCCCAGGCAAACTGGGAAAATATTTGAGTTAGAGAGGTGATTTTAATTTGATTGCAGGCTCTATTTGTAAGAAAGTAAGGGTCACTCCTGAATAATTAAAAGCTGTATTAGAATTAGCAGTAAAAACACATCCACGGGAGGATGGATAATGTATACATTATAAAAGGCCAGATTCGTGCCCACATGAAAGTTTACCTGCTACAACACCATGAGACATAATTCTCTTTAGAGCGCAAGCACTTAGGGAGGCATGTTAATATGACTCCCTAGTACTCAGATCACAATCAGGGAATTACTTGTACCCTTGGGAAATAATGCCCTTCTCATGCACTGTGTAAGACGCGCTTATTATCCCCCTCAGATTTATTTTCTATATTACATAGTGAACACCAATACCTTAAATCCCCTTAGAAAACATGTGAGTGAACTCAGCATACTTTTCATTGAGGTTATAAGGTCTATTAAAAATAAATAACTGTTATCTAATATTTCATTTTTGTAAGGAAAATGACAATTATAGGAAGAGAAACATTTAATATAATGAGACTGATCTAACAGTAAGAAGGTAGTAAACTGCTCAGCCTGTTGGTGCATTATTAACTCTTTCTGGTCACTTGGGTAACATTTTGAGTACTGTACTAAAAGAGGTAATTTACTAAATGGTACCCTAATGGCCAGAAAGAGTTAATGTGGTAATCAAAAATGAGCAATTTACTTCTCATCAACTAATCAAGCTTAGTAAAATTTTTTATTAAAATGCCTCTGATACTGTTCAACTGAAATTTTAATTGAAAAACTGAAAGCCATTTAGCTGAAAATACAGGAGGGTAGATATTACAACCGTTTAATCCAAGAAAAATAATGGCGAGTCTAACTGAAGAAAGACAATAATAAAACAACAACTATTACTGCAATTATTAACACCAATACCAATGCCACCATTATTTTTGAATGTATGTTATCTGCCAGTCACTGTTTTAGGTATTGTATATATTTATCACTGATCTTCAAAATGGTAGGTTTTATCACCAGAAATGGAAGTATAGAGAGATATCAAGTAGCTGAGCGAAGACTAGAGGCCAGGTTTGTCAGATACCACAGTATATGATTATTTTATTATATGCTAGACTTCCTCCCAATACATAGAAACAAAAATTTTAGCTTACTAGCTATCCAAATGATTTAGAATATGTTGGAAAAAGTTTATTAATCAAATGTCCATTCCAGAGAAATTCTGATTTCGTCTTAGTGCCAACAATGCTTGTATTTTTCCTGGGCTTTGGCCTGTGTATTAAAAAAAAAATGTTAACATTGCAGGCCTGAGATGGCTTAGAAAGGCCGGCTTGCAAGGTTTGCCCATGGCTGGCATTTGGGAACCCAGATTTGAGGAGGGTCCCATTCTCATCCTAATGAAAGGAGCTCATCATGAACAGCGTAGTTTATGCTAACCCTGCTTTCCTTCTATGAGTCTGGAGTTTTGGTACGTGCCAGACAGACGGTGCCAACATGATCAGCCCTGGTACAACCCTGGGCACCGAGTCTCTAATGAGCTTCCCCGGGAGACAACATCTCACATGCGCCGTCATAACTCACTGCTATAGGAACTGAGTGTCCAGCGTGACTCCACGGGAGAGCGGTGCCTGGTTTTCTCTGGATTTTACCTCACGTGCCTTTTCCCTTTGCTGATTTTGCTTTGGAGCCTCTCACTTTAATAGTAAATTTTACTGTGAGTCCTGCTAGCAAATCATCTAAACTGGGTGTGGTCTTGGAGATCCCTGACACTGTAAGTTTTTACTTCATGGTCATTGCAAACACTGAAACGACATTGCTTTTCATAAAAGCTTTTAGAATGTAGAAAGCCAAGATTGGCAGCACACCCAGAGCAAGGGTTTAGGTCTTCAGGACTTGGAAATTTTAGCATTTTAAATTCATTTCATAGCCTATTTTATGTCTCTATTACTGTCTTTATTTGCTTTTGGACCTAATTTTTTGATAGCTAAAAATAATTTCAGTTATTTATAATAAAACAATAGCTAACATTTCTTATTGAATGGTCTTTGGAGCATTTAGCACAAGGGAATACTCCTCCTTGACATACTTTCCTTTCTTGGTTTCCATCATACCACAGTCTCCTTGATTTCTTCTTACCCAACCTCCTTCACTGCTCCATTCGCCTCTAACCAAGCCCAGAGCTTGGTCTCGAGACCACTGCTTTCTTCTCTATCTACACTCTTTCCATAGGTGTTCTCATCTACTCTGACCGCTGTAAAAAAAATTCTCCTTTGAACAACAGACTCAATCCACCTATCCATTTGATATCTCTTTTGGATTTAAATTTGGTATCTTGAAATAAATCAAAACTCTGATTTCTACTTACCTCATCCCAAATTTTGCCTCCCCCTGCGAGGGACATATGAAAATATCTGGAGATATTTTTGCTGCCATGACTAGGAGGGTGCTACTGGCATCTCATATGTAGAGGTCAGAAATGCTGTTAAACATCCTAAAATGCACAGAACAGGCCCCACAATAAATGCTCTTAGGGCTCTAAATGTCGATAGTTCTAAGATTGAGGAACCCTGCTTGAAACAAAGCAATACAGACTATTGCAACACTTCATTGCTTCTAACTTGAATTTATGGCCTTTCCTTCTATTTTACACATCCTTCTGAACTACTTTCATTTTTTTCTGGAACAAGATAGAGTACAAATAAAATAGAATATTATAAACAGGGAAAGGTAAAGTTCAGCTGAAATCTGTAGTGTTTCTAAAAGCAATACATTGGAGAGGTAGCCTGTTGAAAAAGTGTGGCATCCATAAAATTTAGAGATAGTTTCAAAGACAAAAAGAAAATATAATACTGCTATCCTAGTTTTATACTTTTTTCTACATGGACCAAAAGAAAAATACTTGGAAAAAGTCACTGAATCTGAGATGATTATGTTTGTGAATAGGTTGAGGTTGAGATGTTGGACACATCTACAATGTAATTTTAAAATGGCGGAAAGTTCTCACTGACCAGTCTGAGATTCCTAGTTATCTCAAAAAGTAATTTTCCTTTACCGGTTGATATCAGGATATCTTGCTTCTTACATATACACTCAAACCAACTAAACACATAAAAACCTGCTGGCACATAGGACAGAGCAAATGCTTAAAACGATGTTTGTCTCTCCTCATGAGAGTCTTTAGATCATTTGGCACCTGTACACGTCACTTATTGTATTTACCACACAATGTGGTAATTGTTGACTGTCTTTTCTCCACAACTACACTATAAGCCATGAGTGTGGGTTTAGTGACTAATTGAAATTTTTATCCAGAACACATTGGCCTATAAGTTGGTGCTGAGCGAATATTTATTAAATGAATGTGTAAAGGAGTAAATGAACAAATGAATGAATGAGTAGATGGATAGGAATGGATGGATGGATACCTGCTCCCTGGTAACGACAGGGAGAAGGGTTCTGTTATGCCTTCCTCCTGAAGCAAATGGGGTGGAGTAGGAAAAGTTTATACAACTCCAACAGAGAAGAAGAACGAAATTGGACCTAAAAACTCACCCTGGCTTCATAACCCTAGATAAGCACTAAAAGTTAGTGAAGCAGAGCAGAAAGAAGAGGCCTCTCTTTTCCAAATGATTGCCACTATTATGCCCTCACACACTCTCAAGTGATAAGAAAGTTAATGTTAATACTTCATGCAAAATCAGTGTTGGGCAATTTTTATATACTTGGAAGTCCACCACTATTTATTCATAAAACACAAAATAAGCCATAAAGATACTCTTTTCAAGACCACGTGACAGTTACATTTTGATTCATTTTTGAGTTCATCTTTAGAGCACCAGCTGTCCTAGTGCTCACCTCCCTTCCTCCCGACTCCTTTTAATTTCAATTATTGCGCTGACCCCAATATGTAAGGTGTTCCTCCTTTCTATGTAGAATTATTGGAAGGTATAATCTACCCTGAAACCTCTTCAAAATTATAGGGATAGAAATTGGCAAGTTCAGAAGCTAACGTGAGTTTTAGCTGCAGGCACAGCAATCACAAAAATATGTTAATAAAGCTAAACATTGACACAGTTAAGCAGTGCACAATCATATACTAAGTACTTAGGGTACAGGGTAAATATGATGAACACTGGACTTCCATAATCAAAGTACAATCCTTTAAATGATGTAAATTCACAATACTGAGTGATATATATTGCTATACAATTGGTTTGTTTATTGTGTAATTTATTGTAATAAATTGTTGTAATAAAAGAAACATTTTGGCATGAATAAATGGGGCTGCCATTTGTCCTTAGCTTCTGGGTTAAGGTCTTTGCTGATAAATAATCATTTTTCCCTAAAACAAATACATAGCTCAGAGAAAAATCCTACTTTCTTCAGAATTTTGTGATTTTATTAAATGTCTCATAATGCAGTATTTCTATAATTTCCTTTACTGCAATGATTCTAGGAGCAGTACTGGAGAAAACCTTGGGTCACAGAGAATGTGATTTTAAATGGAGAGTAAACTTTAAATCTTGCTAAGTTTTGAAGATCCTTCTGTCTGTGACATCATGAAGTGTAACATCATCAATCATCCATTTAATTACCTCTTACATGGGGTAAAATGCCACATCAAATGCACATAGCTTTTTTTTTAAACCAACAGGTAATAGTTCCCCTTAATCCACATAATTAAATACCTTTTTTTTTTTTGCTTTAGTAACACAATCACAAGCCTTCCCTTCATTTAAAGTCTAATTAGTCTTCTGAATGACTTTCGATCATCTGTAATTAGGCATAGAACCATGGTGACAACCATGTGGTAATTTATTCCTCTTACCTGGCAGCAAGCAAGTTTCCTTTGACATCAATTTAAAAAAATACATACCAATTTCAGAAAGTTAAAACAAAAGTATGCTTCCAAATTGGAGGAAATAAGGTAGGTAATGAATAGCAAAGATACGGTATCAGACTGTTTTCGTTCTATTCCACTATATTACGTCCTTTGACTGTTAACTACTTTTGACTTCTTTAAATGACATATTTGCTTTCAAACTGAATACTACAGACAACACATCTCTAAAGAAAAACAATATAATTATCCAAATTTCATTTGTCAGATGTATTATTCATACCAGCATATATTTCAAATATTATTAGGAGCTCAGAAAAAAATCAAAGAAATCAGAAAGGAGGGAAAGGGCTAATTAGATTCAAGAAGGGAAAAAAGACAAGTGACCACTTCAACATTACACACAGTAGTGAATATAATCTCGGGGCTACCGTCCCATGGTCCAACCAGTCAACACAAGGATGGCAACGACCTGCATATGTTAATGAATGAAGATACGTTGCCACGTTCAATCTGTTAGAAAGTAAAATGGTTAACAGACATGAGCGGCTACTGAGGCTTCTTGGTAAATTGGTACAATTCATTGATTCAGTTATTCACTCAGCAAATGAGGCTCCAGTTTGAGGCTCTGGCGATAGAGACATGAACAAAAGACAATTACAGCTGTACCTTCGTGGAGTTTACACTCCAGGAAGGGCTGCAGACACTAAACAAAGTAACATTCTTCCTTCCCACTATTTCCTTTACCTATTTCATTTCCCGTAACTCTGAGTATATTAACAACCATGTCAGGTATATCGTCCCACTCAAGGAAGAAGAGAGAGCCATGTGTTTGATTTGGGCAAAAGGAAAGAACAAAGAGAAGGGAACGCCATACAACTGGACTAAATGTGCAGAGTATTGAGAGGGCTGTCAGTCATAATGGGGCAGGGAGGGGGGCTCTGCTTTAACTGGGATGGTTAGGGGCTGCCTCTACTACGTAGAGATGCATCAGAAAGAGGTAAATGCAATAGGAAAAGGTGTGTCAGGCATTGAAAACTGGGAAGCCAGCCAAATCAATAATGGATCTCTCAGTGCTTTTCTGATTATGTCCTCTCACTCGGCTTGAATATTTCCATATTCCTTATCAAAATATTTTTCACTTATTTGGAGATCTCGCTGGCTTCATATTGTGTTTGCCACTCTACTCAAGCAGACAATGTCTTTAACTGACAAAGAATCAAGTAATTTTACACCTATAAACTTGCAGGATGGTGAGAAGGAGGCAGTGAATAGCATGGAGGCATGAGCTGTGGAGCTCTTATGGGCAACAGAAATTTCTTAGTAAAACTGATATGTGGCAGATGTTAGTGGGATGGGTGGACATAAATACAGTTCTGACTACTCTATAGCAGCATTACATTCTTATTCACACAGATATACTTTGCTTCATAAGAAACTGATTTTTTGAAAACTATAAGGGAGAGAAAGCATTTTGTGATGGAGAGTGTTTGGTCTTTGAAGTCAGATAGGCTATGAATTTTACACTTTGGCAGCTATTATTGTGTGACTTCAGGCTAATCATCTAACTAATCTCTGCAAGTCTCTTTGGAGATAATAATGCACATCCAATAGCCATAGTCACGAGGATTAAAGTTATGTCTGGAACTAGTAGCTACTATAGTTTCTGGTTTTGTTTATAATTTTTAAAATTATATCTTTAATATACTATGGGAGGCTTCTTTGTGAAGTCTTTAATAACACTATGGTCAATTCTTTTGTAAATTTCCTGACTCCTACATTTGTTCTTTTCCCAAGGCAGAAGCAAGTGGAGAAGTGGAAAGTACAGTAAGGATCCAGCAGCTATGGACACTCAACTCATGGGCACTAGGACCTGGCTATGTAAATGACTGTCCTGGCTCTTTACTGGCTTGCATGTAATTCTATTGACTCTAGTCTTAAAAAGCTGTAACTCTAAGCCTGGATTTATAAAGACTGGTTTGGTTTTAAAAGAGGTTCATCAGAATGAAGGTATATTAATCATCAGTCTGAATGAACTAAAAGATGTTATTTTGGTTCTCAATGTAAGATTCTGAAATGACAGCCCATTCAAGTATTTGGCAAAATAATTAACTGCATAATAAGACTTTTGCTTTCCTGTTGTGAGCAAGTTCTTCTTCCTCTTATCCAAATAAACTTAAGTAAGTATTGCATCTTAAGAGACTGGTCTTTAAACATCAAAAGGAAGATGACTTCATACACGTTATAGGACAGGGATGGATAACAGAGAAGGAAGGGAAGGAAGAATATGAAAGGGATTGCACGAACTGTTAGATTTCTAGGTTTTCTAGCTCCTGTTTTTTTCCTATGGCAAATTTTTCCCTCTAAACTGGTCATATTCCCTTGTAGTATATTATGATACATACGAAGAAAGTAAATACCCTATGGAATATTTACATGATATCATGAAAGAAAGGAATAAGGTAAAATGCCTTGTTTCTCTTCTCTCCAATTATCCAATTTGTTTCTCACTGCAAAAATTATTTTGCCATAATTTTTAATACTTCAATAGAGAGATGGTAGACTGTGTTGCTATGCTATGCTATGTTATGTCACATTATGACATGACCTGGCAATTATCTTCTCTTCTCAATACCTACTCATTTACTATGAGAATAGGGAATAGGTGGATGCCTCTGCCCACTGCATTATGCATGAAGGATACTTACCTGTACCAATAAGGTTAGAAATGGCTAAGATAATTGAGGATAAAGCAAAAATAATTAGTTGATTGACAAGGTGAAAGCAGAAAGGAGAAATGGTGAGTTTTGATCAGAATTACAGCCTTGTGACAAGAGCATTCTCTATCTATGGATTGGGTCTGGATTGGGATTGGAGGTATCAATTAAGTCTTACTTAAAATGCACCTATTCAATAGCAAAAAAAAAAACCCTAAATAATCCAATTTTAAAAATGGGGAAAAAACAAAAAGACCTGAATAGGCGTTTCTCAAAAGAAGACATAGAAATGGCTAACAGGTATATGAAAAAATGCTGAACATCACTAATCATCAGGGAAATGCAAATCAAAACAATAATGAGATACCACCTCACTTCAGTTAGAATGACTATTATCAAAAATACAAAAGATACCAAAGCTGGTGAGGATGTGGAGAAAGGGGAACACTCCTACACTGTCAGTGGGAATGTAAATTAGTACATTGATTATGAAAAACGGTATGAAGGTTCCTCAAAAAAGTACCAATAGAACTACCATATGATACAGCAATCCAACTGTTGGGTATACAGACAAAAGAAAGGACATCAATATATCACAGAGATATCAGCACTCCCACGTTTACTGCAGCACTATTCATAATAGCCAAGATGTGGAGTCAATCTGAGTGTCCATCAGTTTGTCGACGGATGGATAAAGACAATGTCATACACACACACACACACACACACACATACAATGGAATATTATTCAGCCATTAAAAGAATGGAATCCTGTCATTTGCAACAAGATGAATGGAACTGGAGGTCATTATGTTAAGAGAAATAAGCCAGGCACAGAAAGACAAATATCACATGTTCTTACACATATGGGGGAGCTAAAAAAGTAGATCACATGATGTTAGAGAGTAGAACGATGGTTACCGGAGGCTGGGAAGAGAAAGAGGGAGAAGGGGATTAAGCGAGGTTGGTTAATGGGTATAAACACACAGTCAGACAGAAGGAATAAGTTCTAGTATTTGATAGTATAGTAGAGAAAGTATAATTATTTAATAGCAATAATTTATTGTATATTTCAAAAGAGCTAGAAGAATTATAACATTCCAACGCAAAGAAAAGATAAATGGTTGAGGTAATGGATATCTCAATTACCCCGATAAGATCATTACACGTTGTATACATGCATCAAAATGTCATATATGGGCCGGGCGCGGTGGCTCACGCCTGTAATCCTAGCACTCTGGGAGGCTGAGGCGGGCGGATCGTTCTGAGCTCAGGAGTTCGAGACCAGCCTGAGCAAGAGCGAGACCCC
>NW_012151319.1:102182-122727 GCF_000956105.1 Propithecus coquereli | reverse complement strand
GTGACAGTTATATCTTAATTAAAACCCTACATGCAAATATAGCAGTACGAAAAAGTCCTGTTGCAAAAGCACATACAAAACATGATAATTTATAACTGTACAATCCTTTTCACCTAATGTTTTAATACCAAAGACAATACTAAAATCAGTGTGAAACTTTCCCTCAGGAAACATCTGCATAGACAATTCTTTATACATATATTAAAGGATAAGTCAGGATAGATCTTCCCATCGTCAGGTCACTTCTCTGAAGAAGGATGGTGACTTGTGTTTCCCTGCGAGAGATAACACTTTGAAATATGTGAAACATTCTGCAGAGTGCGTGATACTTCCTTTCATAACTGATGATGACCCATTTAACCTTGAATTGTGAAATATACTTTCTAAGTTTTAGATACTTCAAGTGCTAATGAACTGTCATTACCTTTCTGATGCAAATCTGAAATAAAAAATGAAAGCCACCTTTAACAGGATTCTGCACAAAGTTATTATTTATGTACAGAAGGAGAACATCACTGTGACATATATTTGAACTTGGAGATTTTCTATTATTCCCAAGAAAGCTAAGAGCAAAAAAAATTCTATAAAGCTGCAACAGCAAGGGAATTCACCTGGTTATCAATTACCATTAGAAAAAATAATTAGAACTATGGCCCATGAGAGAAGGAAAAAGGGGATGTATGAATTTCATATGGTACTATAATTATTTTTTCTTTTTAGCCATTTTGTTATAAAAATAATAAATCATATACCCTCTAGAAGATACAAGCCTATACTAACTTGTCCAAAACTGGTTCATAAAGAAGGAAATTCACTTCTAGGAAAAGAAGTTTATGTTTATTTTGAAATGCCAACATCTGTTGTGCAATAAAAAGCAGCAGCAAACTATCCTGCCGGTTCATACACTTAGCAGGAATAATTTAATGCAGGACTTTTTTGTATTTGTTTTTTGAAAAAGCTACTACGTAAAACAAGCCATTCTCAGTTAAATTCAGAAGTGAATACTCAAACTTAGTAATATATATTCTGAAGCCAAAGTAATATGCAATCTTTTGGTCGAGGTAAAACACCCTAAATGCACACACATCTACGTACTGTCTAGACACCAAAGAATCGTATTTGCTTGTGGTGGAAATGAACCCGCTAGTGCACAGACTGGATTTACTAGTGATTATTTTCTTAATTTTGTTTTCAGATTGTTTGTTGCTAGAATATAGAAATACAACGTTGTTTTTTTTTAAATATTGGTCTTATATCTTGTGACTCTGTTTAATTTTTGTTAGCTCTAGAAAATTTTTAAAGATTTCTTAGGATTTTTTATAGACAAGATCATATAGTCTACAAACAAGACAATTTTAGTTCTTCCTTTCCGATCTTGTATGCCCTTCTTTTCCTTGCAAACTTGATTTTAAAGAATTATCTTTAAAGCAGTTATTTGCTCAATTTTATATATATCTAGTAATAACTGCTAACATTAACAGCCAACATAGACTATATCCAGCATTCCCTAATCACCCATACCTCTTGAATATATTCTAAAAAAAATTTACAATCAATCCTATAAACGTTGGTGACTACTTAGAAATTCTAAAATATAGGATTTTTTTCTAAATAAAACTATTCACAAAAATGTTAAAACTTCAGGCCCTGTTGAGTTTTATTTTTTAGTACTTCCTATAATGTAATGGTATGAGTCATCTTTTAATTCTTCTTATAAAGATTTTTCAGGAGAGGTATTGCAATACAGGAAAAAGAGCATAAGTTTTAGAAGCCAAGAGATTTGGAGTCAAACAGACATGCAATTGGATCTCAGCTCCTTCACTTAACAAATGTAAAATCTTAGGCAAGCGCTTTAAGCTATCTTGAGGTTTCCTTTTCTTGTCCCTACAAATGTTTCTTGACATATTGAAATAAACTGTGGAGGGAAAGAAAAATTTATACTTTAAAAATCAAAAAAAGAGAAGTACATAAAAATATTAAAAATGGTTCTTTTTGGGTAGTGGAACGGACATTTTGTTTTCTTTCTTGTTTTCCAATTCTCCTCCAACAGAAATATACGTGAACTACATATATAATCTTAATTTTTTTAAATAATCACATTACAAAGTAAAAAGTCAGGTGAAATTAATTTAATAATACAGTCTATTTGGTCTAATATATCCAAACTATCATTTCAGTATGGAATCAATACATAAAAATTATTGATATATTTTATCTTCTTTTTTTTTGACACTTAAAGCTTCAAAATGCAGTATTTATTTCACACTTATAGTTCCTGTCAATTGAGCCTAGCCACATTTCAAGTGCTCAATTGCCATGTATGGCTAGTGGTTACAGTGCTGGACAGCGCAATGGATGGACTGAGAAGAAACTTGGACAAGTTTTAAAATTTTACTGAGTCTTAATTTTCTCATAAAACTTGCAGTAAGAATTAGAAAAAACTCCCAGTATAATGCATTAGTACCCAGCAGGTGCTAAACAAATGGTAGCTATTATTAGTTGTTTTTCAGAATAGTTCTCATGCAGCCTTTGATTTTCTTCTTTGTGTCACTACATTAGTTTTCGTTGTTAAGTAACAAATTACCATTTAATCTTAGCTGCCGAAAACAACGAATTCATTATCTCACAATTTCCAGGGGTCAGGACGTCAGGATGGTCCAGGCATGAGTTAGCTGGGTCCTCTAGTCAAGATCTCGCCAGGCTGAAATCAAGGTGTCAGCTGAGCTGTGGTTCTAATCTGGGCCTTGGGGGTCCCCTTCTATCTAACTCATCCAGGCCATCAGCAGAATTCAGTTCCTTGCAGCTACAGGAATGAGGCCCTCAGGTCCTAGAAGCCACATCTCTCCACAGGCAGTTCCATAACATGTAGTTTGCTTTATTCCTTGATGCTAACTAGAGAGCATCTGCTTCTGCTTCTTATCTCTTATAAGGGTTCTCCCAATGAGGTCAGACCCACCCAAGATAATCTCCCATTAGATTACTGCATAATCAACTGATTAGGGGCCTTAAGTACACTTACAAAGCTCCCTTGCCACATAATGTAAGATAATCACAGGAGTGATATTCCATCATCTTCACAGATTCCACTCATACTCACGGGTCAGTACAGAATAGGTACACCAAGCAGTAGGAATCCTGGGGGTCATCTTGGAATTGTGCACAACACAGTCACCCTCTAGTGTACTGGCTTGTGATTCTTGATGATTCGAGTGTTTTCAGGGTGTACCTGACTCAAAATTTCCAAAGACTTTTGTTACTATGAGGCACCAGGCACCAGCCCCCGTCCTTTTTTTTTTAACCAAAGTCTATGCATATGAATTGAAGGCTTCCAAGACTTAAGAATTTAAAAGAACAAGAAAAAGAAAAGGGAACGGAAAAGATCAAGAAAAAGAGATCTGGGGCATCTTCATCAAGTGTGGGTGAACCCAGTAGAGGCAGGTCACTAGTCTGGACACGTAGGGGACTACTTGTATTTGTTTCTATGTAGATTAACACGTTTTTTTCTCATGAGTTATATACTTCTAAATTTGTCCTGTATGCACTGATAGGATTTCACATTTTCAGTGTACTAGGAATATTTGCAGCACATACTTTGAAATGACTGAAGACACATGTTAAGTTTAGGTATGCAAATAAAGTGCAAAAACTGGCTAAACTTTAATCATTTCTCCTAGACCTGCATTATGCTGACTATCAGTCTGCTATGTTATGATGGACTTTGTTTTTTTAAACAGAATAATAGACCACAGAAAAGAGGAAGAAGAGTCCATGGAATTCCAGTGCTACTGTGAAGCTCTAAGATTTCAAAACAATCATGACACGTTGGAAGCCTTTCCCCTGCTTTTAAATTACGGTTTTGGCAGTTCCCAAAAGCTTGTCCCACTCATGTTTTTTACATTATTCTTGGCTGGGTTTGGACATATCTTTGCTTCTGGCTGCCTATTAGAAGTGATGAAAAAGTTCTTTTAAAATGCAGACTTTATACCTTTACCTTTTTTCTTTTAAAAACCTAAGAATCAGTTATCTGCCTCATATTGTAAAATGCAATAGGAATTTCCTGCCTTAAAATTATATATTTTTTTCTTATATAAAATGCACTCATTCTTCTGATTCCAAAGAGGATGAATCCAGAGAAAACATGAACTACTTGCGTCACACACGTTTTTCCCTGCGCTATACATTAATCCTGCATAACATTTTTCACCTGCTTACACATCACAGACTTAATGAAGTCACGCTCAAAGGGTCCTGTAAAACTTTTCTATCAGGAATACATAATAGAAAAAGAACAGCCACCTCTATGAAAGTTCATAATAACTTTGAAAAAGAACCCTAATAAAAAGTCCACTTGGCTGTGAGGTAGGGAACTAATAAAAGGCCTGTAATGGTTAACACCAGGATTTAGGCAGGGGATGAGCCAAAGCATCCTGGAACTTGGTGTTTTAAGCAAATCTGAAAGCAGTGCTTTGAACAGATCTAATCACGACAATCATAATATTACTGACATATATTTATAATTTTTTTTAACTTAATAAAGTATTTCTACTCTCATCTCATTGAATAATAATCACAAACCTATAAGATAGGAAGTAGTTATTTTCAGTTCAATTTAAAGATGAGAGTGACTTACATGAGGTTTTACAGAATTAATAGTTCTTGATTCACACTTCAGCACTATTTCTGCCAGCTCACTTTACAACACTATTGCATTCTCCCACAGAAAATCAGGTGGAGATTTTTAGTCAACTCTATGCCTAGGATCACAGCTGACCAAGGGTATATTTAAATTTGTGGTAAAATGAATAACATCATGTTAAGACTTTTGCACTGACATATTTTTCTCCTTAAGTCAACAATAAACTTTTTGCTCTGGCATAACCACAGTATGAATTTAAATTGGAGATTAATGCAGAGTGCAAGTGTGGTCATTATAGAATTGCGTCTTAGAGCTGTGGATGGAATCACAAAATGTTTTTGTTTAAAACGTGGAGAAGTTTATGTAGCAAGTTCTATTTAAACCTTTTAAGCCAGTATTAGAATTAGACTTTTACTGTAACACAGATATGAATATCACGAACTCATAGAATTGTAAATAACTTGCAGTAGTAATTTATTCCATTTCTCCTAGGTGACTGATTCTAAATCATCCAAAATATCTATTTCAGAAAATCTATTCCCTCTCCATTAAACCTCATTGCTAGGCTTAACAAGGTTTATATTCATTACGTCTCTCCAAACTAATTTATATTGAAGAAATCCTATATACATTAATAATAAAATATATAAACGCTTATATATGTACATATAAATATACATATTAATTTAACCACACTACTTTTTCATCTTTCTTAATGTACGGACATAGCTATTATACGATTCTTGGTATTAGTTTCCAGGTTGTCCATTTCTAGCTAAATGATGGAAATGGTTGTAATCTTATTTTAATTGTTCCTATTATTTTCCCACCGGTTGGTCACTCTCATCTATTTCCTCTCTAATTCTCTAAATTTCTTTTTCAAAAAAAATTCAGCAAACATTTATTCAATCTCTAACACGCATCCCCGACAAACCATCCTGTTCCAAAGATTTCACTTGGATTCCTTCTCTGGCTCTCTTAGTAACTGTCATTCACATCTATATATTTTCCCTTTAAGACTAAACTCTGAAAAAAAAGTTTAACATCTTTGACTCACTTTCCTCACCTTCCACTCATTTTTTTCCACCCAGTACAATCTACTCTCCCCAGAACACTACTGAAATTGCTTTCTCACCACCAGTGATCTCTTAAATGACAAATTCAGTCTTGTTATTCTTCATGTTATTTTGCGTCACTGGCATATGCCACTGCTGGTTATCCCTTCCTGGAAATGTTCTCCTTTCTTAGTTTCTCAACATTATTTTACTGACTCTACTATTAAGGTTGACCATTCTCTCTTTCTTTTGCTGCCTCTTCTCCTTCTATTAGCTTTAACATGTTTAAATGTTCGGTATTCTACAGAACTATAATCTGGGAAGTTTTCTTGTTCTCCATCTTGGCCCTTAGAAAATGTCCCATATCTTCAACTCACATCAGTATATTTATGACTTCTAAATATCTTCAAATCTGAGTTTTTAAAATGCTCCAGACCAGGGTTTTCCAAAGAGTGGGTTATGACCTTTTAGTAGTTCATGAATTCAATTTAGTGGTTTACAACACACATAAAAAATGAAACAAAATGCATGGCACAGACAGAAGCCATCAGAATACATCACACAAAGAAAAGTATACTGTTCTTGAAATATGAAATCATATCTTTGTATAGAATCAGATGTTGAATGCACTTGCTACTGTGTGTCATGGTCCTAAACATTTCAAAACCACTGTTCGGGCCACATCTTCATAACTGCTCACCAGACATTTCTACATGGATGTCTTCCAGGCACTTGGACTCTACAAACCAGATTCATTATCTTTCCCCCTCGAAACCTCTTCTTCCTAGTCTATTCTTTCTCATAGTTAATACTGTCAAGCTGGAAACCAGTCAGTAATCACCTGCTCCTTCCATTTCCTTATATTTTATACATCCTATCATCATCAAAAACTTATAATTCTGACTCCTAAACATTGCTCAATCTTCCTCTTTACACCCATTTTCACTGCTTTCATTTAGGCCCATAACATTTAGTTTTAAAATATAGTGTACTAATGGAAAATCTGAGGTACAGTAAGACCAACAGATCAGAAGATGACTGCCATTGAAAATACAGTTTGCCAGCCTGAGCAAGAGCGAGACCCCGACTCTACAAAAAATAGAAAAATAAGCTGGGCATAGTGGCATGTGCCTGTAGCCTCAGCTACTCAGAAGGGTGAGGCAGGAGGATTGCCTGAACCCAGGAGTTTGAGGTTACAGTGAGCTCTGATGATGCCACTGCACTCTAGCCAGGGTGACAGAGCAAGACCCTGTCTCAAAAAAAAAAAAAAAAAAAGAAAAGAAAAAAGAAAATATAATTTGTTATTCACAGTTCCTGAGAGGAGGCATGCCACACCACACAGGGCCACACAGAGAAGCACAGAGGTTGGTCAGGAAGCAGAGAAACGGGAGACAGTGGGCAAGAGCCTTTGTTAACCACGGGAAGAGATGGGTGAAACAGGGTAAACAGAGTTAGGATTGGCTAGTTTAAAGAATTTCAGTGGGCTCTGGGGCACAGGGGCTGTCTGGCACCTGGTCCTAGGATGATTAGGGCTGGTGGACAATGGCCCAGTGTGTGAAAGCCCAATAAAGGAGACAGTTGAGGTGTGGGCTCTAGATTGTTTGGTTTGTATTTGTAGAGCGCATTCGTGGGCAAGTGGTTATCTCTAGAACTGGCTAACCTTGGGAGGGACAGTCCTTCCAGGGTAAGGAAGGCCCCAGATGTCACAACATCAGAATACAGAAAATAAAAAGGTTAATACACATCTGTCACCTGATTACTGCAATAATATTCTAATCCATCTTTGTCTTACTATACTCTCCCACTACAAATTATCTTTCTAAAAGCCAGATCTAATCCCAGATCTATAAAAACAAATCTACAGAATGAAATCCAAAGGTTTTTTTTTCCCCATTCAAAATCCTTAAATAGCTAGCCTTCATTCTTTTCCAACTTCTTTTCCAATCTTGCCTGAAAATCAACTGAAAGAAAAAAATTCCATAATTCTATCACTGATATATCAAATTCTTTTCAATTTTCTATGTAGGTTCCTTTCTAATTCTTTACTAAGTGTACATTTAATTTTTCCATACTTTTGGCAAAGCCATAGCTATGTTTTATATTTTACGTTTCTGTTAGTTTCCTAGTATAGACTTTCATGGTGCAATATGGTTTTTGTTGCTTGTCTTTTAATAGCAGGAAAACTACAGCAAGTGAGTCTACCATACTTTACCAAATCACCTCACTTTAGTTAGGTACTGAGACTATTTCCAAAGGTAAATAAGGCTTCTGTGACCCTATCCTAACTTGCTGCTTCTTTCCCTTCGAATATTCACAAATAATCTCAAATGTTAATACGGGACCAACTAGAATAAATACGTTCATGGCTTTTGATCCAAAGTGCCAAAATGTTTTCTAAAAGGATATCACATTCTATTCCACCAGAAACTCATTCATTATTTAGTGACACTTCTTACGTGCTAAAACAGTGCCAGTACAGACACACAGATAAACTGGACACTATTTTTATCCTCAAGGATTATACAAACTACTGTTTCTGTACACAATTAGTCTAGCAATTTTACTGTAATCCTAAAGAGGTTAGATTGTTTCAAGTTACATATTAGAAAACTGTGGCTCATAGGGATTAAATCACTGGCCCCAGATTAAACAAAGGCAGTTCAAGGACCAGGTTACAATTATCTTGACACCAAGCCTAGTATGCTCATATTTTCAGAGTGTTTTTTCTTTTCATAAAGGCAATTATAATATTTGCTTTTTCATATATTCAAGGTAATAATCATATCTTTCAGAAATCTAAAAAAATAGCTAATACCACCATGATTTCATCAAATATTTAAAATCTTCTAATGCAGTGGTCCTCAACCTTTTTGGCACCAGGGACCAGTTTCACGGAAGACAATTTTTCCACGGACCAGGGGTTAAGCGGGGTGGGGATGGTTTCGGTATGATTTAAGTGCATTACATTTATTGTGCAGTCAGACCTCTCTGCTAATGATAACCTGTATTTGCAGCTGCTCCCCAGTGGTAGCATCACCGCCTCAGCTCCACCGCAGATCATCAGGCATTAGATTCTCATAAATAGTTTACAACCTAGATCCCTCACAAAGGCAGTTTATAGTAGTGTTCGCACTCCTATGAGAATCTCATGCTGCCACTGATCTGACAGGAGGCAGAGCTTGTGCAGTGATGCAAGCGATGGGGAGCAGCTGTAAATACAGAGGAAGCTTCGTTTGCTCACCTGCTGCTCAGCTCCTGCTGTGCGGCTCAGTTCCTAACAGGCCTCGGACCAGTACACAGTTCTAATGCTCCGTAGTGACATTTGATCATATCCATCTAATTAGTAAGGTCAGGTGAGCTGCTATAATAGGTAAACCTTGAAATATCAATGATACAACATAATAAAACTTTTTCTTTTTCATTCTAACATTGCTGGATTTCAATGGGATGACTTTCCATGTGATGACTCAGACCTTTGCTGCTCCCATCTTGTGACTCTGTGATCTATGATCCTTGAAGTCCTTTGCTTTTATCAAGTAAATGGAAAAAGAGACCATGGGGAAGGCACGCTTTTTGTCTGGCAGGCATATTTTTGGCCTGATACATCACTTCTGTTCATATTTCATTGCAGAGAACTAGCCACATGTCCATACCTAGAGCAGGAGGCGGGGGAGGGCTAGGAAATGTATTCTTGTCCAGGAAGATAGAAGATAGATAACAGTCTTCCACATGTTCCTTTACTTTAACTATCATAGGAAATGACAGTTACTGGTTAAGTGCCTTTGTTGTTGATGGCCGATCTGAGTTGGAATCATCTTTTGCCACTTACAATACGAACTTGGGCTAGTTACCCAAATCTATTAATACTTAGTTCCATTTTCTAATAGTTTCGTTTATTCTTTTAATAACACTTTTAGATTATTATGACATTTAATGATATAACGCATGTAAAGTCCTTTAAAAGGACCTGGCACTTGCTAGCTGATCGATAAATATTAACTTTTTTCTACCCTGTCCTTCAAGGGTCACATCATTTATTTCTATGCTCATATTTTTATCTTTTAAGGCTGGAGTTTAAAAAAAAAATCTGAACCATTTGAAAACATATGTTACTGCTTTTTCTCCACATTTAGAAAATCTCAAAACTGCAGGTGAGAATGAAAATCAAGAAATGAAAAAAAAAGCAGCAAAGGATAAACGGAGGGAGATCATAGACTGAGGCAGATAAATAAATAAGACTGAATTCTATACTGAAGTTCTCTTTAGAAACCTCCCAAGAGGAAAGTTGAAGTTAAACGTATTCTCTATTCATCTTTTTAGCTGAAGCAGAAAAATCCAACCAATTTCAATATCTTAAGTCTTCTCAATATAATTCTAAGAAATTACCAATTTAATTATTGTTATGGCTACCATGATTCTATAAAAAATAAGCTTTTTGCAAAATAATACGTATATATTTATATCTAATTACATGTTCAGCATGTTCGGGACAGTGGTATGCTCTGTGGGTTGGTTTAAAGGCTTAGAACATATTTATTTATATTAATCTATGGAATAGTTTCTGTCTTTCCATAAAGGATTATTTAGTATAGGATCTGATTTTATCCTAATTACAACTTAATAAGTCAATCTGTTGCTGTTACGAATGCTGACAGAAGACATGAGGCTCTGGGGTCACAGGCAGGAACTCTTGGCATAGCACAGCAAGCAGCATGAGTATCTGTATGTATGTTGATGCCCTTAGCCCCCAAGGCTCCTGGGCCCAAACGGATGCTGTGCACACAATGGGTTTGTCACAGCCAAAGACCACTGAGTGCAGGAAATCCATTGTTTTATAATAAGTGGTAACAAGCCTGCTTTTGGCTAATGTATCGTCCCTCAGGGTTTCCCTTTGCAAACACAATCCTGAGAAAGGGCCTGGGTACATTTTTGGCAAAGCCATCCAGGATGTACAGGGATGCTCTCAGGACCCACAGAAGACTGCCTCTTCCAACAAGGATTCGTGGTGGTTTACAAGAAGACAGAAGATATAATAAGATTAAAACACTGGAAGAAACTGTTGCAAAAGAGAAGCATTATAGTTAAGACAATGCTATAGGGAAAGGTGATACACAGAAATGCACGTCAAGGATTCCCTACAATTACGAAAGACTGGCCAGTAACTCAGCCCCGCGCTTCCTAGTGGTAAGAACAAACAAGGAAATGTCATCGATGTTAAGATTCACATTGTCCGTAATATAATTTAATGCCAAATTAATGATACAAACAATATGTATAAGGAACTTCACAGCATAGGATTATCAAGGAGAATTGGAATAACCAGGAAATTAATCAGTCCTTGAGGGTAATCCTTAAAGGATAAAGAGGATTTCAAAACCGAGGATTATAGTGAAAAGTCTTTTTGGCAAGTGGGCTATGACATAATCATACTGGGAAGGAACTAGCTGAAGCAAAAGGGTTTGTCTTCAGAGTAGAGAAAATAAGGCTGAAGAATGAGAGAGAAGCTAGATCAAAAAAGGCTTGCACAGAGGAAAATGTATTGACAGAGAAGAAAAGGTGTACTTTGTAGTTTTCCAAGCAAAATAGTGACTGATAAAGCAATATATACTAGATTAATCTGAACTTTTCATTAGAAAAAACAAAAATAATCCAACTGGAAGGCCTGGACTATTCTGGCAGCAATAAACTAGAGATTAAAAGATGGTCAAGGGAAATTTTTTTTTTTTTAATATTACAGGATTTGGTAAAAACATAACGAAGATCTATCTTAACTGGCAGATTTATAGTTTTGGTTTCAAACATTTATATCTTCTGGTTCAAGTTCAGAAATAATCTTAGGTCTGAATTACAGACAGTGTGTTATACCTGTACCTTCCTAAGTTTTTTATTTTCCATCCCTTCAATGGTTTAATTCTACCCTTCTTGTTTTTAGACATGGCATTTATTCACATGAGACATTCAATTCTCCTGAAAAAATTATTGAAATGAATTATATATGTGAACATAAAATTCTATGTAATATTTTCCTCAACTTAGAAATGGGGAAGTAATTATTTTACAAGTTCAGTTTGCATATTATCAGTTGAGCATCAAATAAAGTGCAAGAAAGACAGTCAACAATGAAAAAATAACAATGAAATAAAGCAAATGTCATATAGTGCTTATTATTTTCTTTTTGTTAAGAAAGGCAAAACAACTTAAAACCAATCTTGGGACTCCCACAAGAATCCATAGCTAGAAATTATAAACAAAAAAGGTGGTATCAATGAAATGAAATTAAACACAACTGAGGGGTATAGTGACTGACTGAGTCTCAGGCTTACTGTCAGCAAAGGTAATTTTCATTAAATTCAGTGAGAGATACATTTTTCCTAGACTACAGGATAGGTACCTACATGCCTCACTAAAACACAAAGGATCCCTGCTAGATTATCACAGTCATTTTCATCCACGTGCATTAGAGTGAATATGTTAAATAACTGATAATTCTGTTCAATTTAGTCACATCACAATTTACATGTGCATCAGAAGCCAACATTAGAGAATTAACAATAAATAATTATTGACTCTTCCTTCATACTGCAACATTTTTACAAGCAAAAGAAAATTTACTGGACGTTGATGTCTCATTATAGCTGGCATGTAATTTATTTCTCTGTTGGAGTTGAGTTTATCAACTGTTTCTGTCCATGCAGAGAAAATGTTCCTACCTAAGAAACCAATACAAGAACACAGGTAGGAAGCTGGAAAGCTTAATTGAAAGTCTAAGTTAGGTTGTCACTTTGATTCAAAGAAAAGAAGAAAGGACCTCATTTCATCATTTCTTATTTGACTGTGCAAAATCTTTCTTATTCAACAGCACAAAATCTGATAGTTAACTGTATACTGATTGGTATATAGTATATCAGGATATATTAATACACAATCTAACAGAAGAAAGGGACCCCATTACTACTCAACTATGTGATATCTGAAAGTAAATCATACTGATTAGCTATAAAGAAAAATAAATATTTCACGAATGTCATGAAGTTCACATAATAATGATAATGATAATTATTACAAAAGGGTCTTTCAGTAGCTGTTGACAGCAGGTCAATTCAGATAGTTTTGCCTTATCTGTAACTATCATATTATTCGTGCTCAATTAATTGCCAAATGAGATTTATACCATCTCCATAATCGCAATGGAGCAAACTCTTAGAGGAATAGTTATTTAATGAAAGCTATATACGTACTACTTTGGAAATCCCCAAATGAAAGAACCATTTATTGTGAATATCTGAAACCAAGGTTCATAGACCCTACCCTACGAAATATTTATAACTCATAAAATGCAAGCTTTCAAAGGCCATCAACAACAACAATAATAATGATGGCTAATATTTATGGAGCGTTTACTGTAAGCCAGGCATTGGCAATATTACATGTGATGTCTCATCCTCCTAACAGCTCAACAAAGTAAGTAATACTAATCTCCATTTAAACAGAGAAAACTGAGGCCTATTTATTGAGGTTAAATAAACTGTTTCAGACCACCCAGCTCATTAGTGATAGAACCAGGATTTAACCCAGAAAATCTAATGCCAGAGCCTGAGTATTAACCACTCAGGGGACAGATGCCATCTGCTCCAGGACCCGTGAAAGTAGAATTCTCTATGACCAAACTGGAATTTAAGATACAAATATATTCATAATTTAAGTATATGAAATAATTAGTGGACACCATATA
This sequence comes from Propithecus coquereli, assembly GCF_000956105.1. Classification (NCBI taxonomy): domain Eukaryota; kingdom Metazoa; phylum Chordata; class Mammalia; order Primates; family Indriidae; genus Propithecus; species Propithecus coquereli. The sequence goes on along the minus strand of NW_012151319.1, from coordinate 109,304 downwards.
AGATATTAATATTAAGGCATTATGCTTCCAAGATATATTTCTCTCTGTCATATTTTGCCAAAGGAAAAGACAATAACTATACAGAAGACAATTGAAGAAATGGGTTTGGAAGTCCTGTATTTCAAAAGTGAAAGTTGCCAAGATACCCGATTAAATCTTTTGCAAAGAGTCTCTTTCCCAAAATTGAAAATTTATAAACCTCTACTTCCAAAACTTCTCCCATAGAAAGAGTGCATACTGGTAATTTGCTGTACTTTTCTTTCTATGGAAAAATATTCTCTTCTAACTTCGTGCTTTCACAGCTTTCTGGGCAAGACTAAATTAAGAAAACCCAACGCTTACGCGCTGATTTACAGAAACAGCTGATGCAACTGCCTACGAAAGAATGACCCCTGAAAAATCAACCTGAGGGGCTGATTGTGTTCTGAAATATATAAGTCCACAGTGACGATTTTTAAAGACACTTGGCAATGAGTTTCTGACAACAGGAAAAAGGCACAAGGGCAGAAGGATTTGGACTAGAAAGAAAAAGAAAACAACTTTAACACTGATCAATTCTCAGAGATCATGAGACTTAATGTTATTTAACCTAACTTCAATTTTTAAACAGAATGAAGGAAGAAAAAAGACAAAAGAAATTTTGGCATTCATTTTATAGTCTTTACATTTTGAATAACTCAGTCTTCCTTATTTCATCTAATTTTAGTGTGCTTTTTTTTCTTAGTGATAACCTAAAAACTTAATACGAATGGAGAATAGCTTTTCAATTTCAGATGTTGATTTCAGTGTCTCTCTTAGGACTGTGACCTACTTTAGAGCTCTACTTTTTTGCAAAATGCAACCTGACTTCAAAAGAGGCTTCATGGATCATGAATATGACAGATAAAGATGTTCCATAGTATTTGCCTATGAAGATGAAAACACAGATAACCCTAACACACTGATATTCACTACCATAAGGATAATAAAGGCCAGTTATCTTTAAGGTACGAAGAACCATCGAACTAAACAATTAAGAACTATCAAACGTAGCTAAGGAAGTTCAAAATGATGTCTTAGAGCACTTCCATAGAAAATTTTCCTCTCAAGGTCCAAATTTATCTCCTCCATACTCCTTAAAACCTAATCATTCTTTTACTTTAATCTTGTATGTGCAGTATCTATTATTTCATTTAATAAAACATACTTCATAAATATACTTGAAGTACATGTACTTATGTTACATCCCAACCATTATTTAAAATATTTGAGACCAGGCATTCAGCTTTTGATTATTTTTCGTTTTAACACAGCATGTAAGATCAAGATATATAAGCTAAATAATACACAAGACAAATCTTATTAAATCATACAGAAGGCAGAGAGGAAGAGCATAACGTTTTTTAAGCACCATGTGCCAGGCCAGTGTTTGAAATTTTTGATTCTTTACGTACCTTATTTCCACTTATTATATAACTGTTCCTTAGATGTTACTACACCCATTTTACAGATGGAGAAATTTAGCTTCAGGCAAAGACAAGACTGAACTTTAGGTTTTCTGACTTCCAATCATGTTCTCTTTCAACCATATCATATTATCTCTAAAGACTGAAACCATTTCAAAAGTAGCAGGCAGCTTAGGAACAAAAACAAAAACCACCCAAGGGTGGTACAGTTTATCAACATAGTTTCGGCTCATATGCACAGGGCTAAAGTGAAGTCCATGCTGACTGTTGAACAACATGCTGTTAATGTTCAGTCAGAATTTTTCCTTGACTCTGTTTTGCTGAGGTCTTAATAATTTCTGGCCCTTCTAGACCAGAGCTGTTGCATTTATCCTCATTAGCAATCATCTTTGGTCCCCTCCACTTATAATATTTTGGGATTTTTACTATGTGATGCATCATCTTTTAAGTTTATTCCATACTCAACAACTACCTTTCCTTAGAGAAAATTAATTCTTTGGTTTAATAAGAAGAAACCTGAAACCCGTCTTGTTATGTAAGGCATGTTTCAGTAAGCACACAATGACAATGTCAACAAAGGAATGATTTATGTAGAGTCAGTGATAATGTCATGAGGAAACTGAAAGTAAGATTTGAGGTTTTAAAAAAAATAGAAGAGGCAATAAGAGGTACAGCAATAAGATAAAGAGATTTAAGAATAAAATGTATAATAATTTAGACATTTAAATAAAGTATTTTCCTCCCAAAGTAAGCACTTTGGAATGCTATCTGGCAGTTTTGAGATATATCACATCATTTTAAGTGTGATACAGATTTTCATCTTTGCAGAATGGAATTTATTTTTAAAAATAAACACATTATTTGAAGTAAAAAATGCTAGGGTATGAAGATATTCATACTAAATTAACATTGCCTAATTAAAAACAAGAGTCTGGTACATAATAATGAGACCATTTTAATGTGGCATGCAAGCTGACTCTAAAGGTAATTCTACAGGACGAGTTTCAAAATGTTTTCATCAATATGGATGATATTGACATAAGTTTACGACTCCCTGAGGGTCCTGATGTTTGTCAACAAATCAGTATTATGATATTATAAAAAACTGAAAACAAGTTTCATCAATCTCATATATGAAAAAACAGGAATAAGATGAGCCTAACAATGTCACCATGCTGAGTTGGAAAAAGAATATATAACATCAAGATACCCAAGCATCAGTTGTACAGTGACGTGGGCTGGGAAGATTACAAGTAGCGGGAGCAGAAAACAATGCAGGAACAATTCCCTGAAACACAGCCTAAACACAATGATGAAGAACTGATGGGAATCCTTGTAGCTGACAGACCAGGCTGGCATATAGCTACAAGAAGTGGAGGTGCTTTTTCCATTTATAAGGTTAGAAACCACGCCAAAAATAGCAAACAGGTCCTTCGAATACAAATTACAAATGTCATATGCATTCAGTATAGAAAATGCCTTTGATCCAACATAGGCCCTTTCATTCACACCTGCACAAAAACTAATTCACTTCCAGTAGGTTGACTATTATGTTACTTTTTAAAATGTAGGACAAACAAGAATCATCTATTCACAGGGGGTGCCATCACCATCCGCAGCATATCTTACAATAGTTATTATGTGAAGCAATTTATTTACTCCAACATATCCAGAGGACCTAACTTTGTGTGTCTTTTACTTTTTTAAAAATCCCCATCAAATCTATATCTGGTAGTTAATTTGTATGAAATCCAGCACATTAATCAAGAGTCTTTCTTTAATAAATATTTAAGAAGTCAGATTACTTGTTAAGAATGGCTAATTTGATAAAAAGTATTCACCTCCTCTTCCCACACCCTTTAAAATAGAAGTGAAGGTATAAGTCACAAAGTGAAAGAAAATGAAAGCAAATTTACCAATGGGTGAGTGATTTGAACAAACTGCCAAACAGTGGAAATTAGCATGGGATGCAGTAAAAGATTTATAAGGATGGAGGAAGTGCCAAGTAAACAAGGGGTATTCTGATATTTTTCAGCATTTTTTTGTGTGTCAGGCACTGTTTCAGGTACTGAGTAAACAGCAATAAACAAAATACAAAATTCCTGCTCTCGGGGGCTCACTAATATTCTAGTTGGAGAAGACAGTTAATTGAGAAAATTAATATGTAAATTAGATAATGTCAGTATGAAGTGCTTTAGAGAAAAATAAATCAGGGAAGGGGAACAGGAATTGGACCCTACTTATGCAGGGTGTGTCATACGTAAGCAGAAGCTTTAAATGCACTTGCTAGGTTTGACTCTGTCTCCCCTTGAGTTTTTGCCCCCTCCAAAGAAAACTGCATACTCCAGACAGATCACCTGGATCTTCTTTTTAATAGACAGGGTCTTGGTCTGTTGCCCAGGCTGGAGTGCAATGGTGCCATCACAGATCACTGTAACCTCAAACTCCTGGACTCCAGTGATCCTCCCATCTCAGCCTCCAAAGTAGTTGGACTATCCATGTGCACCACCATGCCCGGCCAATATTTAAAAAAAAATTTTGTGGAGACGGAGTCTCACTATATTGCCCAGGCTGGTCTCCAACTCCTGACTTCAAGCAATCCTCCTGCATCTCAGCCTCCCAAAGTGCTGGAATTATAGGCATGAACTATGGTGCCCAGCCTGATGACCTGGATCTTGAAATGAGATGTGTAGAGCTGAGCCCAGCCAATCCCAGGAGCACCACTGCCAACCTGCAACTCTTAAGTTATATAAGTTCCTGACATTTTGGGATTGTCTGTTGGGGCAGAAAAAAATAAGTACATGTAGTAAGTACATTCTAGGCAGAGAGAATATGAAATGCAGAGACCCTGAGGCTGAAGTACACCTAACCTATTTAATACATAAGAAACAGCAAGGGTCCGGCAAAATTGGAGAGGAATAAATGAGGGGCAGAGTCTGCCAGCAGAACCCACTGAGGCAATGCAAAGAAAGCTGATTCGGTCCTTAGCATCCTGGAGAGGTTAAACGCTGAAGGTCTTGGTAAGACAAATGGCAGAGGAGAAGTTTAGGACAGAATATTGGGGAATAGGCTGAAAGTCTAAATACAGAACCACTTTCATCCAACGTAAAGAATTCCAGCAGCCACGTGTATACACTCTCCCAATCCCCACCCTAAGGAGGATACTAGTGGTATATTCTCTGGAGAAAGAATGAGGGACGTTTGGGGACTTGAGGGAACCAGACATGATGGAAGGCAGAGGGGAGACAGAGTTAAAACTAAAATGAATTATAGCTCTAAATAAGAAATAGTTAGACCAATAATCTCCTTTCTTAATCTTATTAGCAGCTGGGTTGTCTAACTTTAGGACAAAAGAATATTCTTTTAAGAAGAAATAAACCAACTTCAGATAAAAGGCATTCACATATAGACATGTGCAGGTAAGCCCCCTCAACCCCTGCGACAAAAGAAAAAGCCAACTTCCACCCAATCACAAAACACTGAAACCCACCAATTAAAACCTCCAACCCATGCCCACAGAGCTATGAATAAAGCTTTAGCACCTAACAATTTAATACATGTGAATAACCAAGGATCATCAGACATATGAGGAAAGAAAATCCTAGCATGAAAGAAAGAGACCAAAATAAATGGATAATGCAGAGAACAGAAAAATTTAAAATGAACAGCCAAAAATTATAGCATTCTCAGAGAACATACTGCATCCAAATACAAAACCAGCACGTTATGATAAACAAACAACAAAAAATATGAAAGAGTTCTTGGAAGTTAAAAACATGATGTCAAAATAAAAGAAAATTCCATAGAATGGTTAGGAGCAAAAGCTGAGAAATCTCTGAGAATGTAGAACAAAAAAACTTGAAAGGGAGAAAATGTGAAAGAAGAGAGATGTAAACCGAAGGAATTCAATAAAGGGGACCCAATATCCAACGAACAGGAAGTCCAGCAAGAGAAAAATGCAAAACGAAGATAGAAAACTATCAAAGAAATACTCTAAAGAAAATTTACCATAAGAGAGGACAGGAGTCTTCAAGTTTAGAGGACACAAGGAGTACTCAGAAAATGAATGAAGTGTGTAGACAGACACACACACACACACACACACACACACACGCATCCCCCCCAAGAAACATCATCATAAAATGCCACAACTCCTAGGACAAAGTAACCATCCCAAACGCTTCCTTGGAGTTCGGGGTTTAGTATAGGAGGAATATAGTTAAGGAAGAATGAGGATGGCACTGGACATCTCAACAGTAGTGAATAGTAAAAGACAATGGTGCAATGCCTGCACAATTCTGAGAGCAAATAATTTTTCATTGAGATTCTATACAATCAAACAAACATGAAGACAGAAAAAGGACATGTTTAGATACTTAAGGACTCAGAAAATTTACTTCTCTTATACTTAGGACCTCGAGAATGTACTTTAGTAAAAGAAGAAAAATCAAACAGCTATATAGGAGAATAAACAGATTATAATTTGAGTATAATCTATGGCTCTAAAGTTAACAATATATACTTAATGACTAAATTTAAAAGTCATATAAGTATACTGGAAGAATAGAGAAAAGTATGTAGACAAGTTATAAGAAAGATGTGTCTTCGTGGCATAAGATGTCAACAGATAATATTTAAAATTGATAAGTTAAGAAATAAGGGTATATTATCTAGTACTATGAATGTAACTACCAAATAAACAGGTAAAAGTGTTAAGAGTAGCTGCTTCTGGACAGGGAAATGGGATGGGATGTAGGATTACCATTCTTCATGATGGGCCTTTCAGTACTCTTTGATTTACTATGTATCCAAATTATTTGAATTTAAAAAAAAATTATGAATAAACAAATACTCGTGCAAAAGCTCCACTAATTATATTACCTGCTGGATATTTATAAAGTCTGGGTAAAGCACCCTGGTAAGGTACCTAAGATACCATGTAATAATAACATTAATTGCAAAGGAAAATTTTCTACTTTTAGACATAGCTTTAACTATTGTTTTTATCTCAAGAGCACTTTCAAACTCTGAATTTTTCTCTTCATTTTACATTTTTTCATTGCCTATTTGACTGATTTAATGTTGATTATCCGTATGACTGCGCTAAGCACTCTACTAAATGTACAAGGTACCACTCTTGAACTAAAGATACCTGTGTCATTTGGTTCTTACTACTCAAGCAAGGCAAGTATTTGTTTCATATAAACTTTTTCGAGGATAAGAATGGATTAAATCATCTGATGACCAATGCTGCATGGCTTTCTCTTCACTTTTTACATACACAAATGATACATGCTTATCATTCTAGAAAAGTTAGAAGAGTCAAAGAAATCAAAAGACAAAATAAATAAGTAAAATCTAACTCTCTCCACCCAAAAATATTAGGGTGTGCTCTTTCGGGCTTTTTCCATTCAAATATACACTGACTATATATTAAATAGGAACAGGTAATACTATATGTGCTCTTCTATAACCTATTTTTCCATTTAATATATCCTAAATTCTTTTAATAATTATTAGAGATCATATAAATGTAAATCAGTACTTTCCAAGATTGTTAAATGAAACCTTACTTTATTTAATCAATCCCCCATCGTTTTGGCCATTGAGAATTTTTTTGTGCAATTACACACAATACTGATAAATGTTCTTGTGTGTTTGCATGCATTTGTATCTC
>NW_012151319.1:96431-102132 GCF_000956105.1 Propithecus coquereli | reverse complement strand
TCTTTTATAATCTTTGCCAATGTGAGAAATGAAATATATCTCGCTGCTGCTTTATTTCAATTTCACTGGTCACTAATAAGGCTGAACTTTCTTTTAGCTATCCATGTCCCTTCTACAAATTTCCCATTTTTCTATTGTGTCTTTTTAAATTTAATGATATATGCTTGCTTTAAAATATTTTAAACATATATTGCTAAATTGTGCTCTTTAAAAAGTTCACCAGTTAACACTCTCACCTGAAGTGTATGGCAGTGACATTAGCAATCTTTTATAATCTTTGCCAATGTGAGAAATGAAATATATCTTGCTGCTGCTTTATTTCAATTTCACTGGTCACTAATAAGGCTGAACTTTCTTTTCATGGTTCTTAGCTATCCATGTCCCTTCTACAAATTTCCCATTTTTCTATTGTGTCTTTTTAAATTTATTGATCAGTAAGAGCTCTTTATATATTATAAATATCAACCCTCTGACATACTTGCAACAATTAACTCATTTATTTGCCTATTTCTAAAGCTTCTTTTTCTAAAGATTTCTTCTCTCTAAAGCTATTCTGTACCTTCTTGGTATTTACCCAATTAATAATTCATCGATCAACTCCAAAAATTCAGTTGGGCTCATTATGTCTCAGCTACTTGAGTATTTGCTTCCTGGATCCCATGTTTCTTACAGCAGCTTCAGACACAGACCAGAACAGCTTCCTGCACTTAGGAGCAATATTTTGATGGTATGTAAGCCATCACATAAATGCGTTATTTAAAAAATTACTTTTCATGCTTTTCAATTTGGGCCCTGTTGCTATTTTAAGAGACACTGCTGCTATTTCAAAAGGGACATGATGAAAAAAGCTTTTCTAAGTTTCCCTTTAAAAATACACAGATACTTTATGATGACATTTACTACCCAATGTTTACCTATACAGTATATAGTCTGCAGAAGTTTTTTGAAAAAATAATATGTTTTGGGAGCAGGGTTGTAAGGATTTTAGTAGTTGGGAATCTGGTCTGTGGTGAGGTTTATACAATTTTCAGTTAGTCAGTAAACTCTATTAAACTGCATATCCTGTCATCAGTTGCTAGGTGCTTTGAGCAATGAGAGTTCTAGAATTTCTTATTAGTGGGGGCTTAAGGAGTTGTTTTGAAGATACATTTGTATTGCAAACACACTTTTTACTTATACTACGTATTTGCTATGACTTTGGGACAAGTAATGACAATTATGGGAAAAGAATATGGTGATAGGCTGTGATGAAAGAGACTTACAGAAAGGGAACAGGAGAAGAAATAAGAGGGGAAAGGTTTTAATGTAAGAAATATTAAGACTATTAAAATAAATAATTAAAGAATTAGAGAAGAATTAAAGAATATTAAAATAAATTAAAATGACAGTAAAATTCTTAATATTTCTTATCTTTATACTGACAGTGAAATCCATGGGCCATAATATAGTATAGTAGGCGGCTTGTCATGGAAAGCCTTTGGAGCGACGTAGACCTGAGTTCAAATACCAGACAGTCTCCTTATCCATCCTATGATGCTGAGAAAGTCATCTGTTGGAACTCCCATGAGACTTAGTTGTGCCATCTGAAAAGTGGACCAACACCTCAGAGGGTAAATGTGAAACTTAAACATTCGGGGATCTTTTGCAACCAAGGCTCTAATTTACTTTCTTCTTTGTTGCCCTATACATTAAGATTGAATTATTTAGCCTCCAATTTTAATGACATTGTTCAGATCATGCTGGTTTAAACAATCTCAGTCCTCCATTTACTCCGTTATTCCCAGAGGAATGGTTTCATTACCAAGTCAAATAATTCCACCGTCCTATCGCTTTGTACGCACACCAGATGACACAGACTATGCAAAGTAAAAACTCCAATCCTTTATTTTCAGGCTTCTACCAGGATTATACTACCAAGCACCTAGATATTCTGGTAAATCCTTGCTATAACTGAAGACAGGACTACTTAGCTCTTTGAGGAAACTTGTCTCATGGCAAAGTTTATACAAACGCTGCATTACAAACCATCCTATATATTGTGTTGAAATCTAGATATTTTTTAAAAAAGCCTTTCAATAAGGTCCTGAGAAAACAATTTTTTAATAAAATTTGAGGGTGTGTGGGAAGCCACTGAAAAAGCTAATGGGAGAAAAGTTTTCACAAGACTGCCCAATTTGGTACCATCTCAGTGAAACCTAATTAGAGTGATCAGAAGGGATCATGACACTATTAACTGAGCACAGAGAACAGCATAAATATTCCACAATGAATAAAATATTCTCAGGAAGTGAGGATAAGTGATGAGGAGCTGTTTTCCTAATGGGCCTTAATTTCTGAGCTACATTTAATGTGTGTCAATTATCATTATCGACATCCAAAACCCTTACATCCTGGGTGCTTTACTAGATGTTATAGAAAGACATTACATGAGTCAGTACCTTCCTGCCAAGAAGACTATGTCTTAGATGTATTTTGGTCCCACAAACTCTGGACTGAGATCCTCAACTCTTATGACTATCAGGTGTCATGTGCTAATGAAGATAACCACTCTCCAATCCCTCAAAAAAAAAATTATTTAATTTTTAATAGGAAAAGAAGTATGTGCATTGATGCTTAAATCAGCTTCAAACCATTCCCTCTTTACTTTTCATGATCCTGGTTTTCATTACTCAACAATTGATATACTGTATCCTTACCAAGATTGCTTTTCTGGAGGAGTTATGTGTATAGGGTTCTTTGAAATTCCTATCTAATCTACATACATTAATGCTTATTTATGTGTATATATACATGTGTGTGTCTATATATATATGTTTAAATGTTTACCTCCGATTGCTTTTTATGAATAAAAAGAATAAAACTTAACAGCTCATGCACTGATACAACTGGTAACTATGTCTAACTGTATCAGAGGCATAAAATTGCTGTTTTTTTTAAAGTTAGGTTGCCTACGTTAGTCCTCTAATATTAGAAATGTAATTCCAGAGTTCAGTGCCTGTTCGAATTGATTAGGAAAATTGCCACTTGCAGGAACATTCAATTTCATACCTTTAACCACTAAAATGCTACGTGAGGCTCCATACTTTTAAGAAACTAGTTTTAAAAGCTCTTAAAAGACATACTATACTGAAACTCAAATTTTCTAGAACTTTTATTTTGTTATTTAGTATACCACAGTAAAAGTAAATTTCTAGAATTTAGTATGGTTAAAAATAATATTTTTAAATAGCTGTCGGTACACTGCTCCCAATGGATAACATAGAATTGTTTTTGGAGAACCCAGAGCCCCAAAATACTTGTTAATTATTTAATGTTACTAAGTCTATATTTTTCTTGTTACTTTGGTGTATTCTACAATACATCTCACTCAAAAATCCAGAAAACATTCAGGATGTGTTTTGATCCAAGTCTCAAAATTAATCATTTTAACTACTTATTTTATATAACAAAAATCTCCTCTAGTGACACCAGCAATTGCTTCATGCCCTAACGCATCTCGCCTCAATTTGTCCTATCTTACAGGTTTTATGATAAATCATAAAGCACACTCAGCAGGAGCTGTTCTGTGAAAATAAGTAGTCACGCTTTCATTCTTAAGAATGTGAATAGATGGACAGATTTTTAATGAAGCTACAATTGAGAAAGAAAACGAAGTAAATAAAAGCCAGTAGCTACGCATGGGCACTAAAATTTACAATGACTATAAGAAGCAGAAATCAATCAAATCTCTCACTAGAACAATCTCTATTTTCTTACAAAGTACAAAATCACTTGAGCTGAACAGACAACAAATACTAACCCAAGACACACACATCAACTAATTAAAGGCTGATTTTACACAACGGGAAAAAATAGTTCCTGTTTATAGGTATCTAAAGGCTTTTTTTTCCTCTCAGGAAAATGTACTCTTAAAGTGGTTTGAATAAATTCTTGTATATCATTTAGGTAAAAGGAAGGGAGGGGAGGCAGGCAAAATACATTCCTAGTCCCTAAATAAATTAGCTCTGTTTAAAAGGGCAAGACTAATTCACTACTTTAATGGTGGCTTCCATTAAGCTGGAATAGTAATATTAAACCACTTCAAACTACTGGCAGAATATGAGTAAACCAAGAACAGTGTGACTGGCCCCTTTAAAAAAGAGCCTGGACATATACACAAACTTTAATTCTATCATGCAATAAGAAAATGCTGAATAAATTAACTTTTTCAAAGGGCCATTATACCTTAGTTCCTCATTACAGATCTCATTACAGACTGTCTTTATAATGCTCACCTGACAATATCATGTAAAATGCTTAGCTTCTAAGGTCAGTCTAAATAAGAGAACAATTCTCCTATTTATAGCAAAGGATGAACTTTTCTCATTTAGATGTTTAAGCAGCTAACCCCTGAGTTTAATGTAATTAGGGAAGGGATATTCAATTTACAGTATCCACAAGTAATGATAATTAAATTGATCCAAAAAAGCTGTTGGTAAGCATAAGATACCTTTGTAATTACATCCCGTTTTCAAAATGACTTTAGTACTGTGAACTTGAAGCATTTCGGCAAATGAAGGCCAATACACATAAAACGAAAACTACAGTAGCTTAAAAGCTAGACTGTTTAACATAATGAGCTGCACTACCAGAGGGAAATCTCAAAAACATTCTATAGCTCACCACGACAGCCTATGCCTTCTCCTTTCCTCTCACACACAGCCATTAAAAATATGCACGATACTCTTCATTTTTCACCAAATAAATTCTTCATTAATACCGTCATTTTTTTTCACTTTTAAAGGAAACTGAAGAACCAGTTCCCCTTATTTTTCTATTACGAAAGTGGCTGGTCACAAGCTTCGGTTTTGTGTTTATTCGAAGGAACAGATGAGAGCTATGAATATGAAACCATTTTCCCCGTGAGTCCTGAAGATTCGCTAGGTCAGCATTCCACCAGGACCAAGGTGAAAAATAAACAAATAACCGTGCTCACAGCAGCTGCAGCGATCAGTCTCTGGAAAATTATTCAGGCATTATGAGAAAGACGATATTAAATGCTGCCACTTGCAGCTTCACGGCTCTCTGAATATTCGCATCAGAAAAGGATGAGCACTTAAGGGGTATCATCAGAGAGCTCGTCCATCTGAGCATCTTCCATTAAGTTTTTCTCTTAAAGGAGGAAGGCGGGAACCTCCGCCTGACAGGCAAAAGGCTTGTCATAATTCATTAATATCACAGCTTTGCTCAGGTTTCCTTCAATGAGCCAGGCAAGAGGCCTATGAAAAAGTGCTGAGCATACAACTTCTCCAAAGACGCTGCTGTAATAAACTTGGTACCACTTGGTCCTGCTGCACTAGCGGCTAAAGACCTTCGACAGTACTTCCCACGTGAAAGGTGATCATCGTCGCTCTAGTGTAGAAACCGATAATTTCCGCCTCGAACTCCAAAAGGAGAGCCAGAAGAAATAATTTAAAACATTGCCAAAACATGAAGGTTTAAAAGTTCCTAGTACTACTAAGGCAAGTAATACCTTCAAGTAAAACACAAATATAATGTAGTAAATCGAGGAAAAAATTACTGGTCTTTAAAAAGTAACAGAGGCCAGGCGCGGTGGCTCACGCGTGTAATCCTAGCTCTCTGGGAGGCCGAGGCTGGCGGATTGTTTGAGCTCAGGAGTTCGAGACCAGCCTGAGCAAGAGCGAGACCCCGTCTCTACTAA
>NW_012151319.1:78397-95449 GCF_000956105.1 Propithecus coquereli | reverse complement strand
ATTTTAAACTCTAAATATGATAATATCTATTTGTTTAAAGTGCGAGAAATCAAGACTTAGCATTAATGTATATAATGATCATTAAATGAAGGTGCAATCCAACTGACTGAACAGAAATCAATCATGGTATTTAATGACTTCATGAGAAAAATAAATGACCCTCACACTCTTAATGGATTAATGTCAGTTATGAGCAACACAACATCACATAATGCTGACACGGTCTCACTCAAAGTGGTATCACTTTTCATGTGAGTGCCATAAAGCCTTATCAAAGGAAATTGTGTTTTAATGCTATTTTGGATGTCATTTTTGAGAGGATTTTTACAATCCCATTTCATAAAGCATAAAGCATGCTCTGAATTGTTACAAGGAGCTTTTGTCATTGGCACATGTACTAGGTCACCCTTTGAAAGCTTTCCAACAAAATGAAATCCTAAATATTAATATATAAAAAGGATAACAATTTACAATATTACTCAAACAACTAGTTTATTGTAGCTCGTCTTCTTTGAATACATATTCCCTTAATGTTACTCTCAGAGTGTTTCTTTTTTCTCCTAGATAAGGAAAGAAGCTCATGCTCTATATACATGCACTGTAGCCAATTCCACAACATAAAACACATGTGCTTCAAATACACTTATAAACTGCTTGATGATCAAAGCACACACAAGAGAAGGCCTCAGCAATAAGTTGATACGCAGCTATTAATTTGTAAAGTCATTAAATTTTCTAGGAAGTTTACACAAGGATGAATTTTTCTTTCCTTCTAATAACTGTCCTTTTGAAGAAGGAAAAATGTCCTATGTCTTCTCTTTATGACACAAAATTATAGGAAAATACAAACCACTCCTTTCTTTCACTTCTTGAAAAGATACCTAGCCTTATATTATAGTATCATTTGCACATAGTTTGGCTTTTGACTATAAAAAAACTGCTGACTATGATAAAATAAAAATTTGGTAAATACATAATACTTTGGATTTTTAATTCCTATCAAGTATGTGAAACCAATATCAATAGAAATAACAATGATATCTTGATGCTGTAAGTCAGTTTATTATTTTCTCCAGCATAATTTAAAATTAATTTCTGACTGATTCAGCAGTCATTGAGCAAAATTTCCAGTAACCTCTCTGAAGATTTGGCACAGATAAGAAGTTCAGAATAGGAACAAATGTGCAATGACGTACAGAAGCTACTACAGTTATTTCTAAAAATAGCAGGGTTTCAGGCTTTCAGTGGCTTAGGATTCTCATGAACAAAACTGAAAAATTCTTAAGATAGAACCAGGAAACTGCAGCTAAAGATTCCTGACTGACATGAATATTACTTCCTTTATCCCAAAGGATATAATAACTTCTCAAGCAAATGTAGCATCATAATTACTTATAATTGACTTTGTCTTTTAATTTTTAAGGCAATCCATAAATTATGGATTGTTGTGTCAACTGGAAGACAGTTTTTGACACTACACCATATATCTCATTACTGTAATCAAAACCAAGTTCCTTATCAGGATAACTTCGCAGTCTGCTAGATTTTAAAATCATTTCAGGAAATGTTAGCTTATATTACTGAACCACATTGCACAATTTTAACATATGCTGTCATAATTCTAATGTGGCTTCAAATACTCTAAAAATTTGTAGTGCCACTAGGAATTAAAGGAGGATTACTAGAAATGCAAGCTTTTAAGGAGCCATCCTACCCTTATTGTCTCTTATTTTGAGAACTACACTATCTAGACTACCTCTTTTCTGCTCTATACTCTCTTCCCTGTCCGTCTTCTTCCTTCAGCTCAGCACACCTGCTGGGTGGATGCAGTCCACTGACATTCCTCTGAAATTAATGGAATGCTAGCATGTACCTGTTCTTCTCAGCCACTCAGCAGGTGCACTTTACCTGGAACATTGGGAATCAGTGAAGCAACTGAAAGGGAAGGATTTATTTCTCTCTTTCCAATTACTGTTCTGCATCTCAATCCCTTCCTTCTTACTTTACTCCAATGTCCATGGCAGCACCTGCTGACAGTGTAATGCAGTACTACCGCAACCTTCCCCATGTCAAAAGTGAATTCTGTAGGTGTCCCACATTATAATCTACGGTGAACAGTTTAAAGCTACTAAAAAGTACTCCCTTGAGACTTCTCATCATCAACAGAATATAACTCACCTTTAAAAGAAAAGATTGGAGAAAAGATAACACAATTTTCACTAACCTGTTTCACAAATTTCAGTGCAATCCTTGAGCAAATTTCAAAGCACTTCCTATCACTACTATTTTAACATTAAAAAAATAAACTGATGAAAGTAAATACAAATGTTCCACATACCCAAAACTAACAGAGTACCATGTTTACATTAATTAATAAAGCTATGGCTAATGAGTTTGACTGTAAGTTTTAATAACTTTTCCATAGAAATATATACACATAAATATATAAATTTCACTAAAAATTTTTAAAGTAATGAAATTAAGCAGATAGAGCATTGTTTAACAATATTCAGTGACATACATGTAGTGAAATTCATTCACTCACCTGACATTCTATGTGCCCCACACTGAACCATGATTAATAAAAATCTCCTAAAGTTTACATAAAATATTTGTCCTGTAATGGTTCTTTGAAGGTAGTTTTTTACCTTAAAGTTTACTTTGTTAATTAAAAAAGTACTGACCACAATGCATTCAAAGAAAAATCTCATTATAAATCTTTATTTGCAAAAAAGCATTTAAAAGCCAAAAGCAAGCTTACTAGCCTCAAAACCATGGTCACTACGATTTGAAGTTCTCATTGATTTGCTAGAATGTAGACAGGACATACTACATAAGTCTACCTACGTTAAATTCTCTTTTTTTCTCAGACTTGTTCCTGTACGTATTACATGTGCTATATTGGGCAGTCAAGAGGAAAGATGAGAAAAACATCAGCAGGCATAAAGCAGAAACTACAGTGGGCGGGAAAGGTGAAAATTATAACGAAATTATGTTTGCAGCTCAGCATCAATTTTGAGTGTTGGTGCTCCAAGGCCAAGAGCTAGCAAGTTAAAGCTTAGTAGGATGCCTAAGATACTACTACCAAAGTTGACGAGTCCCTTCATTTTGTACTAAATGTATCCAGGAACAATCTCAGAAACCCTGTCATTCACAAAAACATTTCAAATGTAATTTTCAAGCAACTTTTGGTATAACTAACATAGATAATGGGGATATTTAACCTAAACACTTTGAGCACACCTTGTCCCATTTACTTTGCCATGAAATCAAAAATTATAACCACTTGGAGCACACCAGTTTTTTTTTTTTTCCCCTACGACGTGACATCTTCATACACCAACTACAATATGACTTTAGTTTGGTGAGCTCTTGACTCACAAGGCCCAGCAGAGGACAGCACTGGGGATCCCGTCATCCAGCACTGTCCGTCACCAAGGCAGAAAAGGAAAAGGACAGAATTCTAAAGAAAATACAGAGTACCTCACAGAGCTAAAGATGTAGTAGCTATTAATCACAGTGTAACCTAAGTAACTCCTCTCAATCTCAGGTGGTTATCATGGCTATGTAAACATGACAAAAAGGAAGCTATATTATATCTTTGAGGACTACTCTTATTTATCAATGTAATATTTTAATATTTACAATTTTTCAAAAGGCCAAGTATTTTACGTAACAGTATAATAAAAACAAAGACACAGCCCCTAGATATTAAAGACACAGCCCCTAGATATTAACAATTTTAATACTACCTTGTCAGTCTAGTGGTCAAGAATTTATTGTGGATATAGTGAGAATTAAAAGGCTGCACTTGTGCTAGGTGATGGCTTCTTGATGTTCCTCAGTGCCTCGCAGTCTCGTGTATAGCAATGGAAGTGGAGGAATGGTTTGTCAATTTCTAGACAGAAGAGATGGCCATGATGAATAGCCTCCAAATAATAGTGTGAGAAGCAAAAGCAAAAGCAAACAACCCCAGAATACTGTATTCTAACATGAGTACTTGGGTTAATTAACATCTTCCATACCCCCGTCTTTAAAAATATATAAATAAGTAAATAAAAGAAATGTCATTGCAGAGGAAAAAGGATGAGATTTACTTACAATGAAGGCCATTATTATTGTGCTCACTGTATTCTGCAGCAGGAAAAATATATTTGGAATCTTTGCCCAGCTAGCATTGTAGATTTGCTGTTTGAAAAGTGTGCCAACAAATAAGGATACACAAAGCTAGGGAAAAGGGCAATAAAGATATCCTAAAATGACTTATCTAATAATGCTCTCCACAGACTCTCTGTATAAACCAATTTGTTACAAGGAAGAATGAATTTACATGCCTTGTACTTTTCAATGTAACAAATACCACAAATATTTTAAAACTATAAAATTAGAGTTTGATAACAGAAAGTTTAAAATAGCAAGGACCTTCCAGAGATACCAGTCTCACTTCCTTCACAGATGATAAAGTCAAGACAAACAAACCTTGCCCCAAAGTTGCAAAGCTAGTCAGCGGCAATGTCAAAACCTACCACAGTGTATTCTACACATAGATTCCAAATTAACTGATGTTTGTGAGGTACTGCTATGATTAATTTCTTCGATGGCACCCCACTGCTTACAGGGAAGTTCAAATTCTTACTCCAGAGTTCAAGGTCCTCCACGATTTGGTCTCAAACTTATTTTTCCCACTAAGTTCAAACCAAATCCCTAAACCCTTCTGCTAAGTGCTTTATTTCATTTGGAATACTCTTCTCCCTTTTCTAAATATCTAAATCATTCATACGTTTGAAATGGGTCTCTACTAATGCCCTTCTTGATCTTCCTGAGAATTATTGCTCTCTCAATCAGGGCTCGGTCTTTACTCCCCTTATACATTGCATCATTTTCTGCCTTGTATCATACTGCCTACATGTTTTGCGCTTTCCTATTAGATTGTAACTTCTGTTAAGGCAACATCCATTCAGTCTCTACCCATTGGACTGATCTTTTAAAAAGATAAATCAAACCAGACCATATCATTCCCTGTTTAAACCCAACCACTCACCAGAGCCCTTAACATTCTACATGATTCATCCCCTTTGAACCTCTCCCACCCTAGCCCACACCATTCTCTGCCTTGCTCACTACTCTGCAGCCAACTGGCCTCTTTGCTGATGTCTGGCAGTGCCAAGCCCTTTCCTCTTCACAGGCTTTTACACGTTACTCCCTCCTACTCTGAATAACCTTTTCCCTGACCTTTGCCTGGGTCAAATGTCACATCCTCAGAGACACATCCCAACCACCCTATCCAAAGATGACTCCCTGAGTTACTCTCTATTGCATCTGTTCAACTCCTTCATTGCTCTCATGCTCCTCCATTATTATGGTTTATTATTTCTTATATAATTACTGCTTTAGTAACTGATTCCTGCACTATAATGTAAGTTCCATTATGGTAGGAACTTGCTCTGTCTTGTTGGCTGATAAATTATCAAATAACTAGCACAAAGTAGGCACTCAGAGACTGTTGAATAAATGAATTTACAAATTTTTCTCACTATCTCTCACCACTCTTGGCATTGTGTTTCACATGTATCAGTGCTGAAAATAAATGCTTGTGTAAGGAAGGAGGAAAGGAAGAGAAAGGAAGAAGCCAATCAGTTTAATTGCCTATCTTCCATTGCAATGCATTTTCACTATGCATAGTTTCTTTCCTATAAAATAGTTAAGTTAATGAGGAAAAACATTTTCAGACTGTATTCTTAAGGGTTTCATATTATAAATGCAAAGATATAAAACTAAAATATTTTTTTAAACTTCAAAATTAGAAAGAAAGAAGAAAGCCAGGGAGGGAAAAACAAAAGAAGGGAGGAAGGACGGAAAGAAGGAGAAAAGGAAAGAGTGAGGAAATGTTTTGCTTAGGGAGCATATACTGTTAGCTTGACTGCAAAAGAATTTTGGATAATTTGTAAGTGGTAAGCAAAGGTTTTGTGAAATTATGTTAGTCTGTTACATGTGACGAGGAAACCATCAATCATTCCAACAGTATGGTGTTCTTACTCACACTTAATTCAATGAAGGTTGGTTTTTCTTTCTATTCAAGTCTAAATATTTTATACATGCCCAATATGTGACTTGGCATGTTTTTCCCACTCCTGTAAATCCACACAAACACTGAATTTATAATTTATTACTGAAATAACCAAAGGTTCCTAAAAAGACATAATACTGGTTTGGAAATTACTACTCTAAACCACTTTACGTCATAGTCATATTTATTTGGTAAAAATAATTATGAGTGTGTAGCTTTGAAGATCACTCATACATAAAAATTAGAGAATGCATTAAAGTATTTTGAAAGGATATATTTTCCCTATGTTGATTAGAGCACATTATAAAATGTATTATCTTTCATAAGACTTTAGCCTTTCAAAATAAAACTACGGCTCCACAAATCAATTTAGTATGTTCACTTATCAATCTTAGAGTCTCCCTTTACCTGAAAGATAAAACTCTTTCCACTGTATAAGTCAAAAACTGTCAAGAATTCCAAATACACTAAGTCCATGAAAGCATGCGTACTTTCAAGAGTATATAATCACTTTTCAAAAATATTATCACTTAAAAATGAAAAAATACAAAATGATCTTTTAACTGTTAAATAACATTTATGTAACTAGAGTCACTTAAGAGTGCAAATGAATCATTTTTGTCCAGCAGCTGAAAATTATTATTAGGCCCAGGTGCTTCATTTCCTCACCTCTTGCTAACTCTTTCTCTCTCCCCCCACTCCCACTCTCCAACACTGGCTTCTGTCCCAGCATTCTTCTAGAACTTTTAAATTAGTAACACTTTCTGGTTTCATATACAAATGTAAATTGCATTACATATTACATAACTTTCTTCATATAGTCTTCATTTGAGATTCCTCAATTAAAATGAAAATCGTCCTCTTGAAATCATTTCTATCTTAGTATTCCACGATACTGGGCTCTTTCAGTCAGCCTCTCTCTCTTTCATTGCTTTCCCTGGTATCCATTAACTGCCAATTTTTCACTTCCTCTTGAACTTAATGATCATCTTTCTTTATTTGTTTTCTTGCTTTGATTTCTCATATGGCTTCCTGTACAAGACATAAGTACAAGAATAATATAAAATTGACATCCCAGACTTGGCCATGCTCTCTAGCATTATGTCTAGTTTCTCTATTTGTATTCAGAATAAATTTATGTAGATAACTTACCAATTCATAAATTTGAAGCTCTTTATTTCCCGCTATAGTTAGTCACTCCATCCCCTCCAGTGACACCACCTAAAAGAACTCACTCATCTTGGAAAGTAAATACATCACCAAATCATGCCACTTTTGTGTTCTCGGTATTTTTTAGAATCCTCTTGCAATTTGGACACGCACGACTTTAATGACTTCAAGCCTATCCTCTTCTGCCTACCTGACTCTGGTCTCTCAAACCAAACTGTTTCAACAATGACACCCTTTAAGTTTTAAATCCCATTTCTTTGTACCTGTCAACATATTCTCTCCCATCATTAGCCACATGTATTTCATATCTGTTTGTCATCATCTGGAAGCAATTAATCATTATTATTTTTATGTCCTTGCTTTTGCCATCGTATCTAAATATACTCACTTTCTTATGATCTGTACAAATCTGTATCTTCACTTCCTGCAAAGCCTGGCCTAAAACTCATTACTGCCATATATAATTTTCTATTTCAACCTACTGTAGTCTAGAGTTTCTGTTATGTTTTGCCCAATCATTTAAAGACTATTTGCACTTCAATAAACGGCATCACTGCATTTAATAAATATTTGTGGAACACCTACTATGTGCACCTACTAAACCTGAGAATAAATGTTTGAATAAATCCCGTAAATCTCATTTAGTTTTCATTTAAAAAATTTCAAGTCTCTATCATGTGAGTATATTACCTATATTCAATTCCTTGAGAGTAGAGAAAAATCTTATTTAACATTTTGTAAAACATGAATATCCAGCCAGCATGCTTAGCATAAAAGGGGCACTTGTTAAACTGTTGGCCAGTCAAAATTTTTTTCAGTGGTATACTTAATGGATATACTAAGATTCCAAACAATAAAACCAGAACCTTTATTAATTCTATTGCCCATATCAAATGTACATTATTTTTTATTATGAAAATGAAATTACTCTAATATTATTCTTTCTCTAAAATTGTAGTTTATAAACTATACAACTTTGATACATGATATTATAGTTAACTCCAGTAAATCTATTATCTATGGTAATTCAAAGTAAGGATAAAGAGACAAGCACACAGAAATAATAGTAACAATAACCACTACTTACAATTAAAAGGCACTTTATATTTTATTAGAGGCTTTCAGTAGAGATGCTCTGGCATCAGATGAGAGGAATATGAAATTACATTACAGCATTGGTTTGCAGCAGCCATAAAAGGGCTTTCTATGGCTGTTTCTCCTTTACATTGTATCCGGCACCTCAGTGATTCTCCAAAATGTAGAAACCACGGGCAGGAATCAGGGAGTTAAAGGAAATATCCAATATGGAATTGCTTTAACATTGCCAACATTCAAAACAAAGTTACAATACAGGGTGAGGTGTGGTACTTGATGAATTACATACAGGAAGAGAATAATAAAACAGAAGGTCTGATCATGGAATACAGTTGTTTTGTTTTGTTTTGCCTGGAACTGGATCTCTTTCTAGGTTAAATAACTAACACTATCTAGAAAATGTCAAGGGATTAGATTTATCCCTTTTTATTAATTTATCCCTATTTATTTAAACCATTAGAAATTTCAGTTTCCTTAAGGACAAGACAGTATACATCGAGAGTAATCTATGTTAAGGATAGCCCTTTAAAATAAGACAAGCCTGGATCTCAACTTCACCAACCTCATGCGCTTGGCTGAGATGGTAGGACAGAGTCCAAGCTGAGACTCTCTGGGCTCTCCTGAAGTGAAACACCACCATGTGGGAGTTCTTCTAACGACACATTTTCCAGTGGCTTTTGTGACCCTGGGCTCTACATATTAATAAAATTTTTATTACCATGATTTTTGCTGATTTACTTTGATCAGCCTAATTCTTTTTGAGACTAACTTCACTGTGTGAGACTAGCGCTGTTTTAGGTTACTAGTTGTATCAGCGACTGGTAGCTGTGAACCAAGACCTTCGTGCTCCCCCTTCCTAGAATGGAGGTGCTTCTGGGATGCAGCCATCCAGCTAGTTAATATAGTTCCTTGCTCCCCCATCATTTTGAAGTTTATTTGTTACAGCACTTATGTTTCCGAAAGGGATGTCCCACAAAAAATAAATTAAAATAATTCTGAAGAATGGAATGCACAAGAGTAGAACATTTTTCTTTCTTAAATCTTTTTAAAAAGTGTATTCAAAATGGTTTTTAAAAGGCTTAAATAGCTGCTTAAAAATCCTTCAGTGACTTTCCATCAGCCTTAGCATAAAACCCACATATCTCAGTTTGGCTTACAGGGAAGGGCCCTCGCGACTGTCCTTTCACACCTGCATGCTGAGGACTTTAACCTGTGTGCAGCTCCCCCATGCTCTCGTCCAGCTCCCGCCTTGCACGTGCTATTTCCTCTGCAAAGCCAGCGCCAGGCACACATCCCACCCCTGCTTAACTCTGCTTTATTCGCAGGCCTCGGCTTAAATACCATTCCTCCAGTAAGTCTCTGTTAAGGCAGGTTAGCTGCCCATCTGTGATCCTGTTGAACCCTGTATTGAACATGGTCATAACTCTTGTGTCACTCGCTAACATCTCCTGTTTACTGGACCGTATTTATGACTAGACTATAAACACCTTGAGAACAGGGACTTTGTCTTTCTTCACAGTGTATCCTAGTGGCTCACGTAGTATACCTAACACCAGCAGTCACTCAAAATAAACTTACTAAAATACTATTTTTCACTTTAAATTTAAAATACCAAATTCCCGAAACCCAGAAAGATAAGTCACATCAAATTCCATCTCACTTTTTTGCCTCTATCGTCACTATTTACCTCTAAAGCAAATTATCAAATAGTGAAAGATTTAGCAAGACTTGAGGGAAACAAATTTATTTATAGTTACTTGGTTAAACTTACTGATTGCTTTCTCAGGACTGAAATTGGGTATAATTGCATGTTATTAAATAGGGTTGCTACATTTCTATATAATACCTTTTGTTTTAGAGTATGAAGAAAAATAATTTGTGAAATCATCTGAAATGTTCATTTCCGTAAAGTTGCCATTAGGCAAAGGGACATCTATCACTCTTATTTCTTAAATTAACCAGTTAATACTGTTTAGGACACAAATGAGCCATTGAGAAATATCTCGTAGAAGTTCAGTGTCAGCAGTTTTGGTGATGTATTTGTAATTAAGGAAAAAAATGTTACATACAGTTACGTTGCTCCTAAAAATATAAATGTGGAGTGTTGTGAAAGCCATTTCCATATCCATTACAAGAAAATACTGATTTATATAGCATACCACAACTTCTTCAGTGTCTGCAAAGAACATAGTATATCTTTATTTGTGGAACACGTAGGATAAAATGTGTTCTTAAAAGTGTTTGAATTATTAATATAGAAAACTATGAAAAAACAGTATTTAAAGTTAAGGTATTATGTATCTAAATTAAAATGAAACACAAAACTTTTATGGCTTAAAACATGAGTTATTTGTGGCGATTAGACAATTCTTAATTTATTGCAATATATTAAATAATACTTGCCTCATTATCAACTGTACTGAATTTTTTAAAAAGTTAATTTTGCTTTATAATTCTTTAAATAAATAATTCAAACATAATACCACACAAGTAGCCTTTGAGATCATTAACAGTAAATCATACAATTATCAATAACTCCAATGAAGGACAAATTGTCATAATTTTTAATACACTCTAAAATGGCTACCAAATCCAAAAATAACAGGATAGATTTTCTTTATCATTATTTTCTTTAAAAATTGATATTTCCTAAATCTTCTGTGACCTATAAACTTCTAACAAACATTCTCATATGCAGGTACTTGATTAGTTAAAATTAATCCTATTTAAAGTGCAATTTGTTAACAACCAACTTTTAAACTTTCTCTCATTCTCCCTATGCATTAAAAATAACCACATGGAACAAATAAGGTAACATATTGCCACTATTTTATCAGTTGTGAAAGGAAAAACAAGCAGAGTCTACAAAATTCTATGGTAATGGTTCACTCCACACATATGAGAAGTAAGATGGTAATCATTAAGAGCATAAACTCTTAAATCACCCTGCCTGAGTTCAAATTCTAGTTCCACAACTGACTAGCCGTGTGACCTCAAGCTAATTACTCAATCTCTTATTTATTTCAGTTTCTTGTAAAATGGGTGATAAAAATAGTACCTATTGTATAGATAGGGTTGATGTAAGGATTAAATATATTAATCTATGCATAATACTTAGAAAGTGTCTGACACTTAACATGTTATCGTGACTTATTTTCCACTATGTATTAGGCATTGTAATAAATGCTAGAAATGAACTGAGAGTAAGAAAAGTATGACCCCTACTCTCATGAACTTAACAGGCATACTAATGGATATAGTGACAGTCTTCTTATGTTGCGATGCCTTTCTAGGTATACCTCACTCACTGTTGAGCAACATGGGATGACACATTGCTCCTTGGTTATTGGTAGTTCCATTTCTAATTTCTAGAAACAATGGTCAAATGAACTTCAGGAAAACTCTAATATCAGAGAAACTAAGTTGCTTGATCATTTAGGCTTATTACATTATCTACATGACTACAAGTTGGCAGTAAGTAGTTGGTCGGCAACTGCCCTTCAATATGGCATAAACTGCTAGCATTAAATAAGAGCTCTGGAAAATTGTACTGTTAAACACACACGTACGCACACACACTAGTGTACATTTACTATTTATTCCAACCATCTACCATTGCCACTGTACAGACATGTTTATAATGTGGTATGGAGACAACCACAATGCTATCATTGCAGCTAAAAATGTTATTACTAGATAAAGCAAGTAAACAATTTTATATTTTTGGCAATACATAACATGCATCAGTGAGTCCTGCTTTAAAAGTTGAATATGAAATTGTGGTGATGTACTCACTCATAAAGAAAAAAAATACCTGAAGAACAAACAAGTACCTTTTCTTTTTCTGTACGTATTCCTAAAATAATATGAGAATTTGGGTAATATTCTTAGTTTCAATGAAAACTTTAAGTATATGAATGTAGAAAGCTAAAATAAATCTAAAAATATTGACTTTAGAGATGAATCTGAAATCCTAAATTAATTCATATATTGAAGATCTGCCCTAGTAACTGCTTCCTTGGATCCTTTTTATTCCAATATAATGACCTCTTTTAAGTACACTGTAATATGTTACAAAGAAGACATCCTATGGGAGAAGACCATAAAAATAGATCATATTCCTGTGTAATATCTACTTGTGGTTTCTAAAAAGAACAGACATGAACATATACTTCTCAAATAATGCAAATGTCTCAGAGACAAAGCTATCTTGCGATGTATTAATATAAGATAATGCCTACGTGTAGACATTTTCACAGGTTAGTAATGAAAAATATACTAAAAATTGCAAAAGGTTAAGAAAGAAATTTGCTTCTTTCATTCTTATTTTCTCTTTTTTATTTCCTCTTATTCCAACCTAAAGTGCAGTGAAGATTCTGTCGTGCAAGGCCAAAATTTAATCATATTGACATACTTAAAAATAATATTTGCAGGATTAGACTGAAGGGTAATATTTTTTTAAATCACAGTTAGTGGTGGTACCTTCCACATTATATTCTGCCCATGTTATTGGAAGGAAAATGAAATCAATATATGTATTACTATCTTCATAAGAACATACAATAAGTCTACAATAAACATATTACTATGTTCATAAGAACATACGGTAAGTCTACACTATGGATATAAACACATTAATAAATGGATTTATTGTCACATTATTTTGCAAGAAAAGGAGCCATAAACTCAAAAGCATTATTGTAATTAAGCCACATGTATTTATAATAAAAATATACTTATCCTCCAAAACCTAGTTTTCAATGAGTGCTTCTAGTTCAGTATGTCCAAACGAAAACTAATTTATATTATTTTTATAAGTTATAGATATATTCTATATATTCTGCTAATTCAAGTCTAATATATAATAATATTCAGTGTATAATTCATGGCCTTTATTTTTAGGTTAACAGGTAAATACTGAAGTATAAGTTTAATTCACACTGCATTTAAATGTGTTCAATTAAGATATAGTACCTAAATTTCTAAAATGTTGTGCATTGTACTAGAGAAAATCGCTTCTTTGGTTTATCACATTTTCCCCCCTATTAAAATAACCAGGGATGAAAGAAAATGAAAAAAAGCAAAATCACCTCTTAAATTTTGATATAAAGTAAAAAGAAATCATTCAATTATTACAAGTAAATTTTAATTGTATTTTAAAATAGAATAAACTATCATTTAAAAAATATGTCAACGTAAGTATAAAGTTGAAGATTTACCCAGTCCTAAATAATGAATCTTTCAGCACAAAAATTTGTTTAAAGACTATAGATAACAAGCAGGAGCTATACCTATTTTATAAGAACTTCAGAAAAGACAAGGTAAAGAAAAAGAGAAAATGAGATGTCTTCTTTATTTTTAAAAAGTACGAGATAAAGAAAAGCTATTTAAATTTTAGGTTTACATCTGGATTTGTTTGTCTCCTTGTTTACTGCTACATTGAAAGCTTGATTTAGAAATTCATTTTTCAGTCTATTTAAAAATACATTTAAATCTCGCTGTAGAAAATCTTAGCCTCTCTCTCTCTCTGAATTATTTTTCAGAGTCTGTGCTATAAATTCTCAATTATTAACTTTGGCAAACTGGAATTCTTAAACTTCAAACCCAAAGTAATAGATAAGGGGATTATATTTTTAAAAAAACAAACAAAAACGACTCTTCAAACAGATTACTATTTAATAGAAAGAAAAGGAAATTCTCTCAACTATTTGTGCCTTTCAAAATCAATAAAATGATTCAGTATACATCTCAAAATCGCTCCCTGAATACCCAATTCTCTCTTCCCTGAAATAATTACATAAAAATATGTCAGCTGAGATTTGACATATTAAAACCATACTTTAGTCATTGATCAAAAATTAATTTTGCATCTGGAAATCCACCATATAAATTCAGAGTTAAAATATAAGAAGCTAAGAAAACTTTACAGAATATTTGTGTTTTAATTTTTCAAAAATGTAAAAGAAAAATTAAAATGATACGACTAATTGTTCATTAAATGGCTTCCTGATGTTTTTGAAGATACAAATTTCCAAATATAATTAGAACCCAAATTTTAACTTTTCATCTTTACTAACATACCCTTTTAAATTAAATATGTATACATATATATGTTATTTGAAGCAAATTTGTTAATATACTAGTTACTTAATATATTGAGCTACTTAAAACTTGAAAACTATATTTCAAAAATACTCGTTTTACACTTTGGGAAAAAGAAGTTGTGATTTTGAGAAATATTAGAAAACTGGCCTGCTGTATCTCTAGGAAATTTTAGCAAATAATTATACCAACAGCTTCCTGTAGCAACAGTTGCAAAAGCTTCATTTTGAGAGACTGGTGGAGTAAAACTTAGCATGTTTTGTTAAATTACTATAAAACTCTGGACTCCACACAAGATTTTATTTGTTAAACTAAGCTATTATCATTGGACTTTGTTTTGTTTTATTTTTAGTGCCAATTTCACTAAAGAAGCTTAGCATGACCTAAATAAGTGAATCTTCCAAACAGTTCTCGGAGAATAAAAATATGATGTTTTGAAAACCACTTTAAAAATTCTGCAATAACACAGATCATAACTTCTCAAAGCAGAATAATTGCTGATGCAATTTTTGAAAATATATTGAAATACTTCCTGTTGCTATCGATCATACTCAAAGAAGAGTGCAATATAGATTCCATTTAAAAAATCACTATTCCTTGCTTTTATCTTTTCTCTACATATTTATTTTCTAAATGTGCAGGCAAAACTTCAAGTGAAAAGACATTTTATAATTCCATCCATTTATTTATTCTAAAGAATTATTATTAATTGCATCACAAAAAGAAAGGTTCTTATGTATCAGAAATCCTAAATCAATGTATTGGTATTTCCATCATGAGAAAATTATACCCCATTTAAAGATCAAAAATCTTTACTTCTAATTTTGAAGTTATGTAGAATTCTCCACAGAATGGAAAATGTCAAAAAATAATTTATCAGTAGATCCCGTGTTTATTTATAAAAGAATGAAAGCACTATAAAAATAATATTTTCAACACACTACAAATGAGGATTATTACCTCAATTTCTGAAGAAATGCCTCCCTCAATGCTTTCTTCAAACACTCAAATCCCAGCTTAATAAAAACAAATGGCATTCCTCATTTCTTCAAAATTGCACTTTCGATATCATAAGCCTTGCTTTTTTAACAAGACACTAACGCTTTCAAATTTAGTAATTAAGTATTCATAAGCCTGAGTTTAGGCTGTAGTGTTCTGGGGATGATGAGCTGACTATGATAAATATATTTATAACTTTCAAATTAATGAATTTAAATATATTAAAATAAAAAAAAGAAAGAAAGAAGGTAAGTTAAAATAATATAAAATCATAGGCTGACTAATCCCTAAAAGTGGTCTTTGGTATTTCATAAATGTGTATAATATCATTAGAGAATTTTAACATTTCTATCTCTCAGTAATTCTATCCACTTCTGAAAATCATAGACTTTTAACTTACCAAGCTAAAAGAGTACATTTTACATTTCCTGTTAAGAAACTAAACTGAACACTTACTATATTGTTAATGAAAACTAAGTATAAGTATTGGGCTTCAAATTATTTTGCTTGCTTAACCTTTTAGTTTTCAACTCCAATTTTCAAGAAAATTGGAAAACATTTTAAAAGACAAACATTCCTTCAAGTAAAATATGCTAGCAAATAAAATGTGCCAAATAGGAATCTATTCTATCCAATAAAATTTAGCCAACAATGATCAACCATAAAGGTCTTCCTTTCCTAAAATGATCCCCAACTTAATAAAACAAAAGAAGCATTTTTAAATCATGAATTTCTAGAAACTGTGCATGATTAACACATTGACTGCCAAGCAAACAAAACAGAAACTTTTCCTTGGGGCCACAGTGCTTTATTACGAAAATAGAGCAAAAACTTCGAGTTTAATTTAAAGGTAAACATAAATAGAAAACGAAATTTATTGACTTCAATTCACTTAATCCACGTTTTTAGAATTAAATTGTCAATATTAATTTTTGCAATATGAACATCGACAAGATTTTATACATGCTTCACACAGCCCCGGGGTCAAAACTAGAGAGAGTTAAATACAACTCTCATGGCAGTTAAAGTATTAAATGACATTTGTCTAGAATCATAAATAGTTTAATACAACTAACCAAAAAAGTGAGAGTTTAAATTATAATCTAAAAAGATGCGAAGAGAAATTTTACTCAGGTTGTGTATTTCCTTTCTGGTTGAAGAGCAGACATCTAGATAAACTCTTCGGGGTTGATATTCTAGAACAATAGCACAAAAGCCTTAAAAACATGCTACAATGTTATGTTTATTAACATCAATTTTTTCACTGCCCTCTAGTGGCAAAGAATCAAGTCACTGTATGAAGATGAAAGCCTGTGATTAGGAAGACACATGATGAAGGCTATAAAAAGATCTTGAAAAATAGAACAGTAAAATTTTACACCATATGTCATACTTCTTTATAGGAGATTATTAAACAAAAGAAAACTCTATATATGAAACAAATTTTATTGCTACAACAATAACAATGGCATGAACAGAATGAATAACAAAACACTGTATATCAACCACCAAATAAATACATTAAATGGCACTAAAATAGCCAGTCAAAAAATAAAAAGTTCAGTAAATTTGACATATTAAAACCATACTTTAGTCATTGATCAAAAATTAATTTTGCA
>NW_012151319.1:44216-78147 GCF_000956105.1 Propithecus coquereli | reverse complement strand
TTCCAGGTATTTTCCAAAGCATCTGCATAATTGTATTCATTATTTTTTGTTTCATTTTTCAATATTTATTTTCCATGATTAGAAATAATGATTTTAAGACATAAAATACTGTTTATGATTATTAAAAATAGGTATTGAAAAATAAAGTAGTAAACTGTTGTTTATCTGTCTATCTCTGATGTGATTTGTTGCATCTCAGATATAAAATTTATTAAACAGCTCGTGCTGTATAAAGAAAAGTATAATGTTGGAAACTTACGCAATTTATTCACATAGCTTGTCTTCAGGGAAAATCAAAGAATGCAATAGAAAAATAATCCAAAGAAGTCGTCTTACAAACCTTGACAGAACAGTCACTGCAGGAGAGATTCAAGAGGCGGGTGGAAAGGCCCTATGCACACCATTCTTTTCGGTTTCTAACCCACCCTTTGGAACTCTTTGACTATATGAAATAAATTGTAGGCTTCGTATTTTTGTTTGTTTATTTTTACATAGTGTAAACAGTGCCTGCAAGCTATGGCTACCAGGGTCTTCTTCCCAGGGACCTCAATAAATGTTGAGGCTGATTACATCAAAGGTGGAAGACACTGTCTTCACACTTCCTTCTTGGCCGCAACTCGTAACACAGCTAGGAAGTTCACTAGGGCTCTTTCTACACACAGGTGGCACAATCCCCATACAACCAGATAGGTTCTAGACTGTAAAGTGCTTAAAGGTTTTCATTAAATCAAAGATTTTGAAGAAAATGAACATTTGTAAGGCACTGCCTTTAGCAACTGTACCAATAAACATAGCAGACAAGATCACTAATAAAAACAAATTAAAAGAGAATATATTAACTATGGCACAATCCTTGAAGTTAATAATTGAAGTAAAAAATATCTCACAGAAATATTTCTGCCTCATCTTCATTTTGCTATAGCTAGCGGCTGTCCTCTGGTATGGAAAACCTTATAAGCAGTGTTGAACATAGAGTCATTTCAATAGAGTTTGGATACATGCTTAGAAATATAACAAACCAGTTTTTTAAAAATTATTTTCTTGCTGTAAAATTCCCAAGAAATTTTTCAGAATTAAGAAATTATTAAGACAATTACAGCTCTACAGCAACTAACTTATTTATAATTAGTCATTGAGAAGAGACATTAAAAATCAATTGTCAATCAAATCCAGAGAGCAAAGAAAGATTAATGAAAGGAAATGAAATTAAGAATGAGTAGCTGAGAGAGCAAGACATATCACGGACAATTTTGCTCTCTTTACACAAATTTTAGCAAAATAGTTTAATTTCAGCCATAAATTCACTTTCTAAGGTGTAGTAGATATTAAATTAAAAAGAATTTAAAATTAAGAAAAGTGACTGCTGAGACTATCTTGTTAATGGTTTTATTGTCCCAACATTAAGTGTTCCTCATAATCAGAAACATTAAAAAAATATATAATACATTTTGCTAATATATTTTCCCCTAAATCTTACATTAATTAAACATGTAACCTCATAAATATGATATTAATATACTTGAAGAAATGTGGCTTTAGAAGTAGAGCCTACATGAAACAGATTAAACTTTAAAAAGTGGACATTAGTAACATTTGGGAAGATTCAAGTGTCAAAATCAATGTCAGCAATGACCTACTGTGAGCTAATAGGAGAGTTGATATTCTGCAGGTTGTCCTATCAATAATAAATCTTTGTAACATTTACAACAGCTGATCTTCAAGACCATAGTTTATCCTTGGAAGCGCTGTCAGCTCACTGTCAGACCTAAAAGTCCACTTCTGCAGCTGATATATAAGTTCTTAAGGAAAGCACGAGTAAATTCAGAGTATTAAATTGGTGCAATAAACACTTGAAAAATGAAATATATATGTGTGTGTGTATTTATATACATACATTATGCTTGTGTATATAGTTTATAAATCTTGAAAAAATTCAGTGTACTGCTGAAATTTTATGTTCTTAATAACACTCTTCACTTTAAAAATCAACATTTCATTTTCTAACTCAAAAACCATTTAACAGTAAAAATACACATTCCTCCAGCATCAAAGAAATAATCCAGATACTCTTAAACACTTTATTTCTTCATCAGTTTTTTTCTCCTCACCAACCCCGAGTGGTTAAACTTACAATCATACACATGAAGCACTGCTATATCATCTATCTGGTTTTTTTCTGACCAGAGATGAAAAAAGAAATATATCTGTTTTCTAGATTTGGAAATGGAGGAAAGGTAAAGGTTTAGTATAGACAAAAATGCCTTTAGATATAGACATTCATTTTAAACACCCACTAAAAATCTCTGGGGAGTTTCAGCTATTAGATGAAACTTCACTTAATCAAGCATAGGTCATTTCGGAATGAGTCAAATAATACCACCAGGGACTTATTTTGGAATGGTAAATGCCATTTTTAGAAACCAAAGAGGATATACTTAGGGCTCCTCCACAAAATCTATTCTAAGTAATTTACACAAAATAGAACCATCCTATGTATTCCACTTGAGCTGCAATATATTCGAACGTGCTAGAGAGGCTACAACATAGAGATCAAATTTTGAATAGGACAATACCTACAAAGCTTGAATTCTCTTTTGGAATCCAATTATCATAGTCACTTGAGAGATACTGAATTATTATTTATCCAATAAAGACGAAGATGGACACATCTGAGTGATTGTTCAATAGAGACAGATATTAAAACCATCTGTGACTACAGAAAGGTAACACGTCTGATGAATTAGTCAGTGAAGATTAAATCCCCAAGTACAAGCTTGCTACTACGTGTCATTTTCACAAGTTAAATTTATGAACTGAATAAAGAAGTGCGTATATGTAGGTAGAGAGACGATAGGGTTTTTAATAACGTAAGCCACTAAAGTATAAATCTTTTAAGAACTACAAAATGCTTTCTAAATTTCCTTTTAGTACTATGGCATTTCAGCCTAATATTAAGCATATGAAAACACATCCCCTAACATAAACGATATGATTTGGATACTTCCACCAAGTAATTCTGTTGATTATTTAAATTTTCATAAAACTAACCTAGAGCAAAACAATGACGTTTTAAATAAGTAATAAATAGTAGATTCTCCATCTCATTGTCCAGGATTTTGTATTTACACAATTTGAAAATCACTAAGACATTAAAAAGAATAAATTTTTGAAATAACCGACTTTTAAATAAGACAGTAACCTAAGCGTAGGGGCATCTATCTAACAGTCTCCCCTTCTCCTAATATGAACTGAAATGACCAAAGGATATAAAAGCAGGAGAAAACCTAACACTAACGGAGTCCATCACATCCCCCAAATAGTGAAGGAATTTCTGCCAGATCCACTGTAGTTGTGACCAGTTACTCCAATAAACTTGCACTGCCCATCCTGAGAAAGCTTTGCAGTGTTAGGAGACTTACACAGGGAAAATCCTAATGAAGCATGACTAACGCTGCTGCTTTTGAAGAGCTGAAGCGTGTAGATGGGGGTAGGTCTAAGAGAGACGGGAAAACGTGACTTGCAACCCATTATGCACAAGAGGACCAAGAGTATTAGCAAGCAATTATAATGGAAATGTTAAATGCAAAGCTAGAGGTACAACTAAACCACATGAGTTCAATTATAAAGAAAGCAGGGGATATAATATTAATATCAAATAAAGCAGAATTTATGATATAACGAGCATTAACTTGTATAAAAAAGGATCAATAAGGTTACAGTCTACAATGAAGATATAATGGGCATGAACTCTACGTATCAATAAAGAAAAATGGTAAGAAACACACACACACGCACACACAAAAAACAGTAACAAAACAACAGTGGAAGACTTTAACAATTTAACAGATCTTTCAAATCTCTGAAAAATCAAACAGACTTAAAAGGCTATCAGGGATGTAAATCCATGATTCTCAATCAAGGACAGCTCTACCTGCCTGAGAAGGATTGGAAATGGAGTGTCAAGATGGGGAGGTGTCTGGGTTGCCACGATGTCTGTTAGTGTCTAAGGATACATCGGGCATGTAAAGGGCAAGAGTCAGGGATGGTAATTATTATAAAATACAAGGAACAGTTTCTCAAAAAGAGGAATTACCCCATCCAATGCTATTAATAAATAGTACCCCAGTTGAATTACATTGACTCATCTAAATAATTAATAAATTTAAATTTGGTTTAGTGGCTACACAGCAAATGCTGATACCTACAAATAAGAATATATTAGGTGATTAAATATGAAATGTCCGATTTCCTTAAGTACTAAGTTTGACAGTTGGTATCTCTGACATTTCACTTTGACACTTCTTGTTTTGTTTTTATTGTGAAGGTACATCCTTAGTCTTTCAAATGCACATTTCGGCTTGTGATTACCTTTCAAATTTTTTTTAGAGCAAGTCTGGTGAAGCCATGGAGAAGCCAAAAATTCGTATTATTTTTGAATAGGAGTTCTGTCATGGAACCGATGCAGCACACACAGCTCAAAATATCAATGCAGTGTTTGGAAAGGATGTGGCTAACGAATGCACAGGTACGTCAATGGTTTGAGAAGTTCCATTCTGGTGATTTTAATCTTGAAAATGAGCCACATGGGCGGGAACCTGAGACCAAGAAGGATAATGATGAACTGAAAGGTGTAGTGGAAGTGAACCCTTCTCGACCTACATGTGAGTTAGCAGCAAGGTTTGACATTACTATGCCATCGATATTGGACCATTTGAAACAAATCAGCAAGGTTAAGAAGCTGGATAGATGGGTTTCTCATGAATTAAACGAGCATCAGAAGAGAAACTGTCTCAAAGTTTGCCTTTCTTTGCTGTCACGACATAAAGGCGAACCATTTCTACACTGTATTGTTATGTGTAATGAAAAATGGATTCTTTTTGACAATCACTAGCATTCAGTACAATGTTTGGATAAATATGAAGTGCTGAAACACAGTCTAAAACTGAATTTCATCAAAAAAAGTTAATGGTGTCTGGTGGTCCAGCCCTGGTATTATCTACTACAGCTTCATGAAACCTGGTCAGTCAATTACAGCAGATGTGTACTGCAACCAATTGGACAAAATGATGAGGATGCTTGTCATTAAGCAACAGAGACTGGTCAATAAAGACAGGTCAATCCTCTTCCAAGACAATATTTGACCACATGTAGCAAAAACAACCCTGCTCAAACTAAAGAAGCTGGACTTGGAAACTCTCTGTCATCCAGCATATTCACCAGACCTTGCACCAACTGACTACCACTTCTTTTAGGGTTTGGACCACTTCATGCAAGGAAAAATATGCAATTCTCAACAAGCTGTGGAAACGCCTTTCGCGTTCATCACCACTCCCTCTCCAGACTTCTTTGCTGCTGGCATAGACAAGCTACTGTTAAGGTAGCAACACTGTGTCAATAGTTTAGGCACGTACTTTGATTAATTGTACTACTTCTTGTTTGAAATATAATAAACTACGCTTTTGATTCAAAATCGGACATTTCATATTTAATGACCTAAATACCTTTTTAAGTATATTAATAATCATAATACACACGTGATCATTCATAAAAATGTGTCCTCTATTAGACCAATGGTCTTCTAGATGTGGTATTTGTAATGCTGGGAGTAAGGAAAAAATTTCTAAGGGGCATGCAAGCTTGAATAGTTGCAAAAGAATCAATTTCCATGCCTGATACTGAATGGCCAGAGTTGTACCTATGGAAGAGATTTTCCTTTCTTATCTTCACAATAAAAAACAAAGACAACTATCTAGAAACATACAGTGAGGCAATATCCACTCCAGGGCAGCAAACCAAAGAGCGATGAACAATTAAACTATTTCCCAGTTAAACAAAGCCATAAAAACAATTACATTTCATCTTCATTATGAGATACATTTTCAATAGAATTTTATTTTTAAGGTCAATAATTTTTTATTAGAATATACATATTTTTTTTTAGATCAAGTGATAACTGATTATAATTGTATTTAAAACTCAAAGCAGAACATCTGTTTCTATCTCTTAGAACCTTGTAGCCATAGGATATTTTTAAAATTTAGATATATGTATATATGGTAGTATTTGTTGCAGAAGAGTACAATAAGTTGAACCATACAGGACTTTCAGAAACAAAGATATATTACATTAAAATAAAATATTCTAAAAAAGTAGAATAAAAAATTCAAAGGGAATAAGAAATAATGTAAATATTCTAGTGTCAAAGAGTTTCTAATTTATTTGTAAATAAATGATGGTGAGTATCAAATGCTAGGCATTTAGCATTTATTTATTATTATTAATGGACATTTAAAATTATGCTGTAACAGTTTATTGAAAATGTCAATATTTGTCATACACTGAAAATTAACCCTTTGCAACTATTTTTACTTGTGATGAAAAGTATTAGATTTCAATTTTAAAATGTGTGAGAGGGTATTCAGTTTATTGAAATTCTTTTAGTGAGTATGCAAGCAAAAAGTTTGAAGACCAGTGTATAAGATGCAAAGAAAACCTCAACAAATCCTTAAAAAGCTAAAATTTCCAAGCCACATTTTCTGACTTCAATGAATTAAACCTAGAAATTTTTATATAGCAAAAATCAAAATGCCTAGAAAATAAAATACACAGTCACAAAATGTACATGGAGTAATGATTTTAAAAGAACACCCACATATGAAATGGGGACAAAGCTGTATTTAGCAGCATATTAGTAGCCATAATTATGTCCAAGAAAAACAAGCAAAAGGGAAGGTTAAAGGTCAGGCATAGTGGCTCTTGCCTGTAATCCCAGCACTTTGGGAGGTCAAATCAGGAGGATTGCTTAGGCCAGGAGTTCGAGACCAGCCTCAGCAACATAGCAAAACCTGATCTCTAAAAAAAAATGTAAAAATTAGCCAGGCATGGTGGCACATGCCTGTAGTACCTGCTACTCAGGAGGCTGAGGTGGGAGGATTGCTTGTGCCCAGCAGTTTAAGGTTACAGTGAGCTATGACTGTACCACGGCACTCCAGTCTGGGCAATAGAGTAAGATCCTGTCTCTAAAAAAGAAAAAAGAAAAAAAGAAAAAGACTGGAGCAGAGATTATGAATTAGAAAAGAGAGGAAAAAAAATATAAAGAGGTAAGGTTTAAAAAAATTTATAAGAGACCTCTTGCTAGTCTGTTCAAGAAAGAAATATAGAGAACATAAATATGCAAACCTTAGGACGAGAAAAAGATCGTTACAGTTATATTTAGTCAGAAGAATATAAAAAGTTCAAGGTGCTAGAAAGAATGGAGAACTAGGTTATAGCCTCTACTCTATAATTTACTCACAAGACAAAAATCTCTTGAAATCCAAGAGTCCACTCAAGGAATTCCCCCCCTGGGTATCTTTAGTAATTAAAATGAACTACTCTTCTAACTTTTAGAGAAAGTTTAATTGGAAATAAAATAGAGAGGGAGAGTCCAGAGAAATATATTTCACTGAAATGAAATGTGACTATCTTAATTATCTCTGGTCACAAAAATGATTTAATGAGGTTTTAAAATAAAAGTCAACTTCTAAATATAAGTTTTAAGAAAATGGGTGAATAAGACATGATGTGCTATGATATCAAAAGGAATAGTCTTTAAATGATCTACTCCTCTGTGGATATCCCTTAACTAAATTATTTCATAAGAGACAGTTATTATATATCATAAGTAATATAGTTACTTTATAAGTAATAATATACATACCTAAGTATATACTTATATACATATACTTGTATATATATATACACACAGTCATGTGCCACATAACAATGTCAATGGTGGACTATATATGCAGTGGTCCCATAAGATTATAGTATCATTTTTTACTGTTTTTATGTTTAGACACACAAATACCATTGTGTTCCAACTGCCTACAGTATTCAATACAATTAACATGTTGTACAGGTCTGTAGGCTAGGTGTGTAGTGGACCACACCATCTAGTTCTGTGTAAGTACCCTCTACAATGTTCACACTAGGATGAAATTGCCTAACAACACACTTCTCAACGTGTCCACATTGTGAGGCAACACATGACTGTATAAGAAAGTTTGTAACACACACGGGCATACTTACTCTTCTAACAACACTAGAAGGCCATTTTTAAATATTTTTAGATAATCTGAATGTTCTTGCATTATCCCTACTACAGTTAAGTTTTTATTATACTGAGGATAATTAAGCATGCTTTAGATTATCTTTATTTTCCTCCCCCTGGCTGTCCAGCTTTTGGTCATTTCACTGCTCATTAAAATTTCCACAAGAAAATAGGCAGAGAAACAAATGCAAATAAAATTCAAGGCAAGTATAATTGTATTCATATTGACAGATATAGTAAATTCTGTTACTGAAAGATTTCTATACTAATAAACACTATCAATCTTCATTTAAATAACTTAAATTATTGTCTCAAACCTAATTTACTTAAGACCCTGTGACTGTTTTTTAAATGAAAAAGTTTCAGAGCCACGCAACGAAATGTGTTGCAATTTACCTGGGCTCATGCAGAGTCTGGGTTTGAGGCTAGTTCTCTAATGACTTGCGGCCTTTGAAAGGTCTCAGAACAGATCCATTCCCTTGGTGAAGAGTTTTGAGAGCCTCCTACAAACTGGATACACACCAGAACAAATCTCTTATGGCAAACCCCAGCCGCGTGTTCGCAAGGGCTCTAAAGCACAGTAGTCCTTACAATGTGTTTTATTTTTACTTCTGGCAAAGATTAACCAAGGATTAGACCCTTTTCTCTCCTCTTAGCAGCCATTGAAGTTTGCTTTTTCCCTTCCTTTCCTCATTTTGAATTTATTATCTACGTACACTCTATTCTATGGTCAAGCACAGTAAGTGGTCAGGTTCAAGTACAGATGTTTAACTAAAGGAGCGTATTCTTGGCATTCAGAATTGGAACTGAGAACAAGTATTGTGGGACTGTTCTTCTTACTGTGTTATACGGCGGGTGAAATAGGATTTTGAGGATTACCCTGGGAAACTAAGGTGTTTTGAGGAAATACTATTTGAGTTCTAAACAAATCTTTAAAATATAGATTTACATAAATTGGGGGGATGCCTTTATCTGGTTGCTTTAAAGTAGTTTCTGATCATCAAATTTATAACAAAGCATTTACATATTATTCTCATAAGCTAATAAATGACTCACTTAGGACAGTATAGTCAGATAAATGACTTCAGGGGCCCAGCATGAAACCAGTTTCTACAGTATATAAAAAACTTCCATACTTTTTAATGATGACCTTACCCAAGGGACGAGTTAGTATTCACGGTCACTTGAGATTCTTGCTATGATTCCATTACTCGTTTCTAAAAATGGCCCTGTCCCAGCTGGATATTTTGTAATTAAAAAAATTAAATTTATAGGAACTCTTCCAAATGTCTGGAGATATCTGAGACAATAGAAGAAAAAACATTACTAAAATCATTGCTTTATATTTATGTTATAAAACAGGATTTTATATATATTGCACAGACTAGAAAGACAGCTATTTTATTTTCTCTGAGACAGATGCCATTATTTTAACAAAATAATGGTATATTAGAGACAATACTGGGTAAGAATCCAAAAAGCTGGTTTCTACTTCTCTTTCTACCAACACCTACGTAGGTCTGTAGTCAAATTTCTTAAATTCTTTGGGTCTTGATTTCCTCATGATCTTGATAAGTCCTTCTCTATCTAGAGTTATATAATTCTTTTGAACTTTAACACATGATATATGAATTAGGTGAATTGAAAATGTGGTAAATAATGATTTAATTTTATTACTGTAAAATTATGAAAATTGGGGGATATGGTAGCAGAGATTAATACTAAACAAAACAGAGATATGAAATTTCAGCTCGTTTCTTTATTCTAGTTTTTCAAATTCATTTATGCAGAAATTCAGATGCTCGTCAATGATACTCAAGCATGAAAATAACTAATCACAAGTAGTGCTTCCACTAGAGATACACAAGTAAACGTAACTTTTAAAAATCCAGTCGGTGACCCCTCTGGCTAACTATGTAAGAGAGATCCTGAAATCATCTTACCGTCACTGATTTACTGATCTTTGTTTTAAATCACATATTTTAGACATCCATATTGAGATTAGTTTTTTTAAA
The DNA here is from genome assembly GCF_000956105.1 of Propithecus coquereli. NCBI lineage: Eukaryota > Metazoa > Chordata > Mammalia > Primates > Indriidae > Propithecus > Propithecus coquereli. The sequence goes on along the minus strand of NW_012151319.1, from coordinate 68,040 downwards.
CTCCAGAGTAATTGGCCAGTACTTCAAAATCTAGATAAATCAGTGATTATTAGAATTGGAAACAAAGAAGACACAATGTTAACAGCTTAATTAACACAGAATTTTTTATTTTCATTTACTTAAAAGCTCCTAGGAAATAATTAAAGAGCTTATGGGTACAGGGTCTAATGGAGTATTGAAAGAAAATCTCTAAAAATTAATATGGTGCCAAGTTGGGTTATGTACTCCTAAACAAATCAACAGAGCTACAAAAGTAGATCATAAAAAAGGAATGTTTTACTACATTTTCATCATCAGGAAAATTTCCATGCAGTGATAGACAAGGAACACACTCCTGGTCAATCATAACAGACACTTGACAATGGGGATATCATGTGTCAGTTTAAATAAAAGTATAATAGAAGAATTTCAGAATTGAAAAAAATCTGAGATCTTCTATTCCAAATCACTGCTTTTAAAGGTCTTTTTGAGGCATCTGTTAGAATTTTGTTATCCAGCCCAAGTCAGGCAGTTGGCAGCAGAGCACAGATTAGAACTCACATTTCCTGGCACCCAGCAAGCACATCATATAAACCTTGTCCTTAAACTACACGGCCCCACATAAAGCAGAAATCTTACCCCTGTCAAATATCCTAATTCTGTAGGGAAACAAGTTAACAAAGTAACTTGTTTTTTAAAGAAATGTGAGAAATCAGGCATTTAATGTCTTGAATTTGTTGCCTCAGCTCAAACCATTTTTAAACTGGCAAATGTTTTTCATAAATTTAATGACTATTAATCTTATCATGAATTTAAGTTTTATAGGTAACATTATTGCCCCTTATTCCTCCTCCTCCTGTGCAACCTGAGGTTAAAAGTGGATATTCTCTTATGCCTCAATGAGAAATCTCAGTAGATGACCCCCATCTATAAACATTTTAGAGACAAGGTCTCACTCTGTTGCCTGAGCTAGAGTACAGTGACATCATCGTAGCTCACTGCAACCTCAAAACTCTTGGGCTCCAGCGATCCTCCTGCCTCAGCCTCCCCTTAATGTGACTGGTAGAGTCCCTGATTCAGAACCCCTTCCCATTCTCCATCTCTGTTCCACTCCCCTGAAAAGACATAGACCACTCCAATACTCTAATTGTAAGATTGTATCAGGGTGTGTATTCATAGAGATGGGTTTAAACTATATTCCATATTATTATAATTCATATATAGATTCCTTACTGGCAGGGGTGACCCAAAGCAGAATTATAAGCCAGGTATAGTGTGTGCCTGAGGATTCCCTCTTGTCTGTAGCCTCCTTAGTCTAAGAAGGCCTGCAAGGGCCTTTCCCATATCTAATTAGCCAATGGCTGCTCTCAGAAAAGGATCTCATCCATCACTCTTTGGGAACATAACACTTTATATTTCAGTGTATCATTTATTGTCTTGAAAGATGACAAATCTCTTGAAATTCCTGGTCTAGATATCTATTCATTCTCACGGAGAAATATTTCATGTATTTATTAAAATATAGTTGATTTTTTAAAACTATTTTCTGGTATGTGATATTTCAGTTTTGCAACTTAAAAGTGAAAGCCAAGGGTAATTTTTGAAATAAAGTACAAATAAGCTTTGTTAATCATAAAGTTCACTTATCATACCATTTCTTTTTTACATTAAAAAATAGTTTACAGGCTGGGTGCAGTGGCTCATACCTATAATCCCAGGGCTTTGGGAGGCCAAGGGAGTAGGATCGCTTGAGGCCAGGAGTTCAAGACCAGACTGAGCAACATAGTGAGACCCTGTCTCTACAAAAAACAGAAAAATTAGCCAGGTGTGGTGGTGTACAACTGTATTCCCAGCTAATGGGGAGGCTGAGACAGGAAGATTGCTTGAGTCCAGGAGTTAGAGATTGCAGTGAGCTATGATGATGTCACTGTACTATAGCCCAGGAAACAGAGTGAGACCTTGTCTCCAAAAAAGAAAAAAAAAGTTTACAAGTTTAAAACTTATAGGGACATTGACAGGCAACAGACTATACTCACGTAAAGCTCATCGTAATTAATGACTACGGCATACTCCAAGATGCTCAATTTAAAACAGAGGTTTATAATTATGTTCTCTGAATGCTTTATACCTATAGTATGGCAGTCTCTCAATAGCTTTTGTTTCTTTCTAGTTTTTCAAATTCTGAAATATAAAAAAAGCATAAAAACTAAATTTTAATTTCCCCTATGACTGAATAACAAACATTCAAAATTCTATGGCTCTCTTACTGGAATTTCACATAATATAAAACTCTTAGGAGAAAAGAAATATAAGTTTTGGTAGATAAAATATCTTAAAAATAATAGGAATGCGAAGGCATGAATGCTCAATTCTAACTTATCTAAACCCACTAAGGAATGGGAAAGCAAAAACCTGAGGACAGCAAAGAAAATATTTTTCACCTCTTTCTACTATGCTACTTCATTTTTCTCTGGAGTGGGTTGAAATGTGTGCCCCAAAAACTCATGTCCACCTAGAACCTCAGAAAATGAACTAACAGGAAATAAGGTCTTTGCAGATGTAATCGGTTAAGATGAGGTCACACCGGATTAAGGTGGGCCCTAAATCCAACGACTGGTGTCTTATAAGATGTGGAAACAAGGAGACGAGGAAAGGATACACATAGACACGGGGGGAAGAAGTCCAAGTGGAAATGGAAGCAAAGACTGGAATGATGGAGGAAGAATGTCTGGGCCACCGGAAGCTGGAAGAGGCAGGGAAGGATGCTTCTCTAGAGTCTTCAGAGGAAGCACTGCCCTGCCAGCACCTTTATTCTGGATGTGTAGCATCCACAGCTGTGAGCAAGTAAGTTTCTCTTGGTTTAAGCCACTCAACATGTGGCAATTTATTAATATTAGCAGCCCTGGGGAAAAAATACATCCTTAAATGCAAGGAAAAAAAAGCTAATAAAGAATTACATCTTTCTTGGGCCCACAAAGTATTTTGGTTTGTTTTGTTTTCATGTATTCTTTGGTGATTTACACTAACACTTAAACTAAGCCCTCGGACTAACAGTCTAATACTATTGCTCAAAACAATATTGCATTTTTGTTTCAGCTTTCAATGGTGATTTAGCTTCATCTATGTTTAGTAAAGTTTTATATAGAAATAAGACCTGATCTACCTTTGGCCTCTAATGTAAGAAATCGAACAAAACAGTCTCAATAAAATTTTTAAAACTAAAAAAACTGGTAAAAAACATTTTATTCTTATAAGGAACTGGTCAATATTTATTAAAGTATAAGAATTACAGTATCATAAAAATTATTGCTTTCTTTACTTGCTTACTACACTGTATACTTAATAGTGAATTTCTTATATCTTATATTAATAAAGCACTGATGTCAAACACATAGTAGGTACTCAATAAATATTTATTAAATTGAACTGAATAGCAGTGTACTCTTGTTATAAATAGCTAGGGAGAGTGACTTTTAATTCTCCAAGACTTTGGCAAAAACATTTATTTATTTACCCTATATCTTAGTCTGTTTGGGTTGCTCTAACAAAATATCATCAACTGGGTAGGTTATAAACAACAAAAATCTATATTGCATAGTTCTGAAGGCTGAAAAATCCCAGATCGAGGTGCCAGCAGATTTGGTCCCTGGTGAAATCCTGCTTCCCAGTTTAGACACCGCCATTTTCTTGCTGTGTCCTCACGTGGAGGAAAGGGCAAAAGAGCTTTCTCTTTTTCAAGGACACTAACCCCATTCCTGAGGGCTCTGTCCACATGATCTAATCACCTCCCAAGAGTCATACCTCCAAATACCTCACAATGAGGGTTAGGTTTCTACATATGAAATTTTGAGGGAACACAAATATTCAGTCCATAATACCCCCCAAAACATTTCAATGTCTTTACTAACATCTAAAACCACTGAAAATATTTATTTTACTGTACTCAAATTCTTTCCTTAAGAAAGACTTAACTACTAGAAAATAACTTTAATGGGTTGAGTAGATATTTTACGTAACTCTCTTAAGAGTTATTAATCAACATACCCTTCCCTGCCCCACTCCCCCCAAAAATCTCAATGACATTATCGCAGAAATTCTGTCTGTAATATGCCAAAGGACCTTCAAAGACTAAAATCTCTTTAATTCAGGGAGTAAACATCAAAAGAATAAACACACTTAGGCAAGGAATACTGATTATTTGGGGGGTGAGAAGGAATATTCAAAAAGCTTCTAATTAAATAAACAAAAAAACTCATTCATTACATATAAAAATAACAATAAGTGTTTATAAGATAGTAAGGTAAAAACTAGTACAATACAGAACTATGGTTCTCACAGAATCTGTCCAAAACCATATTTCTTTGATATTATCTCTTTCTGTAGCATGAAAAGCCTAAAATTTTTTATTCTGTAATTTTATAACTTATACTAAATTAATACCTGGCAGAACTATATATTACTGTCATATTTATAATAGCATAAGCCTGGTTGATACTTTAGGGCTTTTAATTCACTCTGAAATTAAATGAGTTGTAACATTTCTAAAAATTTTAACTCTGTGAAGGTAGAGTAATATCAAGACTTCTTTGACTCATAAACAAATATTTCATATTTTGGGGAAATTCATTTCATGAATACAGTACTTGTAGAATTTCTCCTTTCAACTGTGAGGGAAATATCTAAACATCTCTAAATTTAAAGGTTAATGATTCACTAACAATTATACGTGTTTATAAAAGTGCGGCAATTTCTTGGTCTATTTAAGAACACTTATTCCTTAATATTTTATTAATCTTACTAAGAGCCTGTTACACTTAATAACTTTTTTTCAGGGAAAGAAATTATTACAAAATATACACATAAGAGATGCTAATTGGACTAAAGTACTCCACCAATTGCACTTTTCTACTGAAATAAAGCAATATATTGACAGTAGATTGCAATCACCAATGATCGTACTGAGGAAAATAGAGCCAACGACGACAGTGGGTCATCTCACAGCTTTTGCAATGGTTTCATACGATAGTTCTCTTTAAGTAGCAGAATCAGAGTAACACTTTGAATTTTTTTTCCTTTTGCTTTTAAACTGCAAAATGATTAATCATTTAAATTCACAGGACTATTACTTTAAGTAGAAAGCTAAAAATAATAAAATTTTTCATTTCCGCATTTGTGTCAACCACACTTGACCCTTGAACAACACGGGTAAGAACTGCGTGGGTCACTTATACACAGATTTTTTTTCTGCCCCAACTCCGACGGAAAATACAGTATTTGAAGGATGCGGAACCTACGTATATGGAGGGGGCAACTTTTCTGTAGACGCGGGTTCTGCAGGGCCCGCTGCAGGACTTCAGTGTGTGCGGATGTTGGTATATGCGCAGGAAGAGGGGCGGTGGCCTGCAACCAGTCCCTGTGTATGATGAGGGATGACTGTATTAAAAAATATCAAGTACATTTTAAGTGTTCTTTGCCAATCTAATAAAAGTAATTTGAACTGTATGTCTGTAACTTCTTAAGAACTTGAACTAAAAAGACTGGGAAGCTGGGTAGTCAGTCAACAAGCTTCTGTATTCAAACATGTCCTAAACACAGTTGCTCTGAGAGGAAGGCGGCTGAAAAATCAAACAAGGAAACAAAATCCCAAAGAGAAGACATGGTCTCTGACCTTGGCTTTACCAGCCAAAAAAAAAAAAAAAAAACAAAAGAAATAACTTAACCCATCATACCTGTATGTGAAAGCAACTATTAAGAACTCAGAAGAGGCTGCAATGAGTATGTAAGATATAAGGCAGTTTGCAATCACTTGCTAGAAGAAATGAATTGAGAAGAATTTAGGATAAGAATTGAGGAGGAGGAAAGAAAAAGCTACACTGATGGTAATGACCTGTATGAAAGCCTAGCACACCAAAAGAATACCAGACTGCGAGTCAGCTACAATTTTAGCTGGATCTGTCACTATTTTAGCTGTGCAAACTCAAAAAGGTCACTTGCTCTTTTTGGGTCTTTGTGTACTTATTAATTTGATTCAACAAGTATTCGCTGAGCACCAACCATGTGCCAGGCACTGTGCAAGGCTCTGAGGATACCTCACTGAATAGAAGTCCCTGTCATTGTGAAGCTTACACTGATCAACTGTAAAATTTAAGAAATTTAAGAGGATGTCATGAATTGAAAATCATAGTAGGAAAAGCCCAACATTGGTTTCTCTACTTCTACTATCTCCCTTCTACAATTCATCTAACAGCATCCACCAAAGAGATCTCCCAAACACACTGTATTATGTGACTGTGTTCTATGCCAAATCCCCAGAGATCCCCAAAGGAACATTTAAACCCTTTTATCTGAAGATTCATGGTCCTCCATGTCCTGGCTTCAACCAACTTTTCCAGTCTTATCTTCCAAAATTCTCTCATATGAACTTCATGCTCAAAGTAGGTTATTTGTTATTTTCTCAAATATACTTCACACATTCCACCTTTTAAAACTTGGTCAAGCGCCTCCCTCTGCCTGAAATGCCTTCCTTCGATCACTCTGTCCAAAATCCTGCCCCTATTTCGATTGGGCTCAGCTATTTTCTTGATATGACACTGATTTCCTGAGCAAGGGAGACAAGATCAAGGAGATGTTCAAGGAAGATAATTTGCCTTTTTGGTTTAATGAGGAAAGTTTAAGGCAGGGAAGCTAGTGAAGAAGACAGTATGATTGTGATCGCATTGTTATAAGCAGATCCAAAAAATATCTGGTTTGTCAAATCAGCATTTCTTGATTACTGATTGAGTATACATCTAAGTGGAAAGAAATTAGTTTAAATGGACTCAAAATTGTATGGTTATGAATAAGATAAAGACCTTACTAGGTGCACAGTAGATTTTCAAAAAATGCCAAGTAAATTCCCTTTTTAAAATTATGAATTAAAAAAAAAACTATGAATTGATTTTCCTTAAGAAATCAGTAAATTCCTAAAATAGACTATAGTTAAATATTATCAGTATATAGTGATTTCTAATTTTATAGAAAAACATTGCTACACTAATCATGAGTAAGTACAATAACTTAAACTCAGTGATTACTGGGTTAAATATCATTTTAAAAAGAAATGAGTTTCAACACTAATTAATAACTTCACAGAAATATATACATAAAATGGGTTTGTTCTTATCTTTAAGAGAAGTCGGGATCGTGTGATAAATAGCATGTATAGAACAATGTCATAAATGGTTGTTAATGTTCAATATCCTGCTTTATTTGAAACAAAATGTTAAGGCCAGCTAAACATCACTATCGTTCCTCTGATCTCTCTCCTCCCTTTCCTTTCTTTCCACCTTTCCATAGGCAACCACTAAAGTGTAGACGGCGTAAATCCTTTTCATGTATAGAATTCTACTATTACACTGCGTACTACAGCTTGCCATCCCAAATATTACTGCCCATGGTAAAAGCAGGCTTATTTTCGTGACTGATGTATATTTTGGTAATATGAATCAAGCTCTGAGACACTGACATTTCATCAGATTATGGTTGACTAAATAATAAAAAAAAAAAATTCTCCTAAACAGAGCAGTTTAATATATATATTTTATTTTATGCTTGATGAATTTAAGAAATAGAGAAATAATTCAATATATTGTTTCAAATTTACCTTTATTCAATTTTAAGGTGTTGTGTTCTGGGGTCATGGTGAGGATCTAATATTTTATCAGCATTTAGAACTAGTTATTTTGTTTCAGAGTGTTTCCATTTTCACATGCAAAGATTAATAAAATCTTCAAGTGGTCCTCTTCCAATAAGGTACCTCATTAGAGTTTAAAGTACACCCTAGGCATTTAGAAGTAGACACCCTGTTATTGCTAATTGAAATATTCCTGGAAACAGGGGCTAGAGATGAATTTTACAAAATGTACACAAGGAGATATTTTTTAACTGAAAAGATGCTATCAACTTTCTTTCTCCATAAATATACTTTTAAAATCTTGAATATTTAATTCTACTCACGTTCTGCCTCAACTGTGGTGAAAGGAATATTGTAATCTTACAATTCTAATGACTAGCTCTTGAGAAACTGAAATATTGAGTATTAATTAATAACTAATATTAATTAATAAATTAGTAAGCATTTGAATAAATCAGGCGTTTATACCGATATCTGAGCTTGAAAGCAAATAATTTTTTTCAATTTATGGAAGACTTTGCACCTTGAATCGCATCTTCCTAACTGGAAGCATGAAAGTGAAAACTGAGCTTTGCTTTTTGTATGAAATGTAATATGCATGAAATTTAAATATACTTTAAAGAAATCAAACATATTATCATACATTCACAGACCTTAGCAGTTTAAAAAAGGCTATGAATCTTATTCAGAATAAACAATTGTGCATTAAAAATAACTACTATATAAAGTTTTAGATTAGATTCTAAATTTCAAAATTTAATTGTTCTACCCATTAAGGACACCATTCCACTTCGGTACTTAATCCTGGCATGTGAAACGGGCTATGCTATATTGTGCCTCGCCTATTAAAAATACTAGAATTCACCCAGGTGAACATTATTGCCTTCAAAGTGGCCAACTCAGGAGTTATTGCCTTTTTCAGATGATGCAGTCATTTCTCAATTATAATACCAAAATTTCTCTTTTGAAAAGGCCTCACAGGCTTTTAGCATTATTTTTTCTGAATATAACTAACTGTGGTAAATACTCTCTTTTGAGAATCGATTTAATTTTTTGAAATAGCCAAACGTCGGTTATTTAAGTCTGTGAAGGAAGGTAAGTAATCAAACTAGTTAAATTTGTATTTCATCAAAATGAGGCATGACTATAATAACAACAACTATTTTTATCTCTGTCCTGGAAATAAACTCAACGTCAAAAGAGGATACTACAATAAACATGTGAATAGTAAGTATCTATTCATAATAAGGACAATTCCCTTCATTTTCAGACTCTATTACAACCGAAGACCAAATATAGCCAGTGTATGTAGTCCACAGCCTGACCGTTTCCTTGGAAGCTGGTGAGTAACAGTATTCCTTTCCTAGGGTGCTCTGCAGAGGACGCCAGAATAGGGCCCCCATTTCCTTTACCAATGACACCTTCACAAAAATACAAATATATGCACAGAGAAAACAGGACATGTACGTAAAAATACACTAACCCAGTAGCACGACATGTAAAATTGTATTATATATTTTATTTATTCATGCTATGTTTTATTACCATTTTCAGTTTGATTTTTTTTCCCTAGAATTTTGAATCAAACAATCGAAGAAACTCTATGGCACTACTACAAGAAACTACATTGTTTGAAGTCATCGATCTGGTTTACTCCCCTCCTTTTACAGGTACAAGCCAGGAAAGTCAAGCGACTTTTCCAAGGACACACCATGAGATAACAGTTTGCTATTTCACTTGACTTCCTAAGCAGAAAGTTTTAGCTGACTACAACTATAAAAAACAAGACCACCAATAAATTAGCCTTAGGCATAAATGAGTAAACACAAACATAATTTATCATTTTGCCAGGTTCAATAAAAAGCATTTTGATGTGTTAATAGCCTTTAATAGTAAAAACATTAGCCATCAATTAAATAAACAAGCCATTAAATGGGGAATAGAAGTGTCAATACAGGCATATCTATTAATTTTCTAATCAATGATGCTAATCATTGCTGGATATTAATCAGGGAGTGGACATTAGCCATACCATAGATGATCATGCCTCACTGAAAAAAAAAAAAATCTAAAGAAGATTAAAAACAAAAACAGAGAACAATACAAAACACATATTCCCTCAATAAGTACCTGTTGATAAATTATTTGCTTGAGCATATATGGAAATCTTTGTAATATTCAATGGTTATATTTATGAAAAGCTGTATACTGGCATCATATTTCTATTCTACAGTAGTAAACAGAACTTACATGTAAAGCAAATTTAGTACTACAGACAAAACAAAATCTAATTTGACAACTACAATGGATGCAGCATTCAGTAATGAAGAAAAATACAAATCTGAGATTAGCCCAAACATGAGTTCCTAATCTCACTTTGTAATTTAGTAGTTCAATAGCCTTATGCAAGTTATTTAATCTCTTTAAGCCTCAATTTTCTCATCTATAAAATAGGGAGTAAGAATCATACTTACTTCATAAACAACCTGCTACAAACACAGCTACTTCAAGAGCTCTCCGGTCATTCCCAAGAAAGAAAGGAGCATGATTTAGTTATGCACCTGTCTGGGTTCAAATCCTGGCTTTATCTCTAGCAATTTACTATGACTCAGTTTCTCCATCTTTAAAATGGAAATTATAAGAGTATTTAATTCCATGAGTTCTGAAATGAGATGAATCAATATAAAAAGGGTTTGGCATAGAGAGTAGCTTCTAGTAAATACTTGGTAAATATTAGCTATTATTAGACCTTGGCTCCTCTACTTATAAAATGTGCAGTCTGAATTACGTGATTTTGAGGATTCTCTTCCGTTCTGAAAGTCTCTATTTCTACCCATTTTCACAGGAGAAAGTAATATTGGTTTTTTATGGGTTTTCTGTTCCCGACGTTGATGAAGATGGAGCAAGAGAGTAGAAATATGGAGTTTCTTTCCCTGTTCTTTCATCACTTCTTGCCTATTAATGTGGTAACAAAAACATGGAAGGTGTACTGGCTTTTGCTCCAAATGATCATTCTAAAGAATATATCTTCCCTATGAGTCACCCAAAAGAGAACTGCATTAGATATGATGTTTAGCAGTTTAAAAAATATATTAGAAGCATAAGTATCTTTATCAACACGTTTAAGTTTCAGATTAACTGTGCATGTAATTTTAGCATAATTTTTTTCTTACTCAAATTTATTGTTATGATTCATTGAACTTCTTTTAAAAGTCCTTAACTGTGGAAATTGACATTTTGCTTCACCCAAACAAATACCTAACACCTACCTGGAACTCAGCTCCCCAAAATCTCAGCTGACAAAAAATGCAAAGAAATGGAGGCATTGGGCCAAAAAGGCTTCTGAGAAGCCAAAACTAATAAAGTTAATAAAAGTAGCTCTAAGAAGAGTCCTTACTCAGAACCTTTCTATTCGTATATTTCTATTTAATTCATAGACTATAACAATAACAACAAAATAATCTTAGTTGTTTGATGACAGAGCAATAAGAGGTGAAAGTTGATAGCATTACAGCTAGGGAGAAAAATGAAAAATCTACCTTAAAAATAATACCTGTACTTGAATATATAATTTGAAAATGAGAACAGGTTTGGAATCACATAGGACACTGTTTCACCATTACAAGTAACAATTGCCCCCTCCATAAAATGGGAAAATCCTTTCACTAAAGAGATGTTGTGAGAAACTAAAATGATATGTATAAAACATTTCACATAGTAAGGGCTCAAAAATGAGAGATGATAGTAATATTAGACACTGTCATATGGGATCATTTCATCTGGGGATACTTAGTCCTCGACACCTCCTGAGTAAACAATTACATTTTAACACAGACCAGTAAAATAACTGATTTTCATAACGATGACCTCAGTCACCAAGAAATTAAATTATACTTAATATACTCATTCCACGAGCATCAACAAACATTTATCGAATAACTACTATTTTCTTGGCATGTGCTTAGTGCTGGTATGTAGCCATGATTAAGACAGAGTTGTGACCTGAAAGAACTTGTCCCCCTAGTGGGAGAGAGAGAAATGTGAACGAATGATTGTAGCAGAAAGTGTTAAGTGCTATAGCAGAAATACGTGTCAGGTGCTGTGGAAGCACAGAGGAAGGAGTAGCCAGCTTTGCCCCAGGCAATCAGGAAAGGCTTCAGAGAAGAAATGCCACGCAAGTAGGATCTTGAAAGCTTTGTGAGATGGTAAGAACGGGCACCATTCAAAGTGACATAGACAAAGTGAAAATGTTGCAAAAGCTGGGAGCAGAAGAGAGCAACGGGGGTGAGGTGGGGTCACGGCAGGTCTGAGACAACACATTCAGAATGACAACCGTGATGGCAGTGTGGAGGCTGGAATAAAGAGACAGGCAGAAGAAGGGGCAACCAGGTTGGAAGGCTAAGGGAAATAGTTTAGGTAAGAGATGAAAAGAGCCTGAATTTAGGCCCTGATAGTGGGAACAGAGCAGGGAATGACAGAGTTTATAATTCATTTTAAACATATTTCAATCCAATGTGTTTATTTTTTAAATAAAAGGTTCTTAAAGAAATAAGTCCTTTGTGATCAAGAAAATGTGACTCTCCTGAAGGAACTATTTTTGGTGATTTTGAGTTCCTGAGATTTTAGTGTTACATAATTCATAGCATGATGATTAGGAGATATCGCAGACAAAGCCTGAAATAATATTTTAGGTATTTTGATAATGGGCCAATCTATTCTTTCATATGGTAAGATTTGTACTTAGCTCTGATTAATTGTAATAAAAAAGAATTCAGTAAAATGTAAAACATAAGCTAAACTCCATTCAGTAATGTTTGACAGCTTTGCCTAGGAAAACAAAAATCTTGTATGCAGCACTAATTGCTTTAACTGGAGTATCCAAAAAGGTAAGATCTTGTCCTGTGTTTAATACCACTCTTTCTCTAATTGAACAATACTTGTTCAAACATTTAAGCAAGAATTCCATTTTACTGGAGTTGATATAAAATACATCACAAGGAAAATACTGGCCATAAAGTTAAGAAATATAAACTATAAATCTTATGGTTTTGTTTTAACTTCTTAAGGGAAGTGATGACTCTAGAACAGCAGCAACAGAACTACTAAAACTTGAATACCCTTCAAGTAAACATACTTAGGCACTTGTTAAAACAAACATTATTCCCACTGCTAAAATTGAAGTTGGCAAGTCTCTCTTCTCAATAGCTTAAAAAACAATTTGAAAAGTAGCAGAATAGCAGCTTCTTTGCAAAGAGACCAATCATCATTAAAAGATCCTTTAAAAGCAAATACAGAATGGTCAGCCAGGCTGATCACCTTAATTTTTAATGAAGGGATATTTCCACATATATCAGTGTATGAAATAAATTTATGAAGGAAAATCTACTATCATTAAAAAGAAACTAATTTTAATTTTCACCTTCACTCTGATGATCTACAATCAGAGGAAGTAATATCTGAAAACAAAAAAAAAAGGAACTATGAAAAAGCAGTATGTAGAAATCTGTAAGTGATAAAATGAGCAGGGGTGGCTATCATAAAATAGCCAAATGGCTTTTTCCACCTCCATCAAGTCACTTTACTGATGATGGGCTCAATAAGATGATAATGCATTTAACCACTTTCCTTGCATCTGACTTCGACCTCACAAATCCAAATGGCCTTGTTTAACTACCCTGGCCTTTCAGCATTTCCCTGAACAAAGATAATTAAGGAGATGTACTGCCCCCTACTATCACAGGAATTGAAAGACAAATAAACTTTTAAGAGCACAGCCAGGTGTCTACTCCACTAATGTACAACTTTTAAGCAGGAGGTAAAATGAAATAATGTTTAAATAATTATAAAAGGTTAATGTTAAACTTGTTACATAAGGTAATTTTATTTAACTTAAAAGAAAAGTCATGAAGAAAGAGTTCCAGACTACATTTTACAGGTCTCTAGACAGCAAGTCCTCTCTGTCCCTGCTGGAAACAGTTTAAGACTAAGGAAAAAAACGTGCTGTGCACAAACTGACCTAAAAAAACTTCGTTAGAAGTCCATACATCATTTTAATTTTTAAAAAATGTTAGGTTAATATATATATAACAAGAAAAGACTAAATTGTTTTTCTATGTTCTCTAAAGGAGTGCGGGATGTTTTAAAGAGACACAAAACATTTTTGCCTTTTTTTTCAGGCCATTTTCTCTGTTACATTAGTTCTACATTAGTCGTTCTGGTATGCTTTATAATACATTATGCCTTTTTAATGTACAAAACATTTATGTCAAATACTATTTAATATTAAGGAAGGAGAATAATGAAACTTAATGAAACTTAAGAGTGAAACTTTTTCTTTTAAATACTACATTATGTGGTTTCTCAAATCCAACTATTATTTAAAAGTGATGTGCCTGCAAATATTTGTGTGTACTTCCCAATTATTATTCTTCTTTTGTCAAATGAATTTACCATTACTAACATCTACGACATAAATTGTTTCTGGGATACCAAAGAGGTACTTGTTTTCAAATTGATTCAGTAAAAATTAAGAGTGGATATTTCAAAACTTAAATAAATAGGATTTATAACTGAACAGCTAGGTTTGTAACTAAAATCAATGTATAAACAATTTTAAAACAACTGGTTTCTTAAATATCAAAATACATATTCAAATCTGCTAAATATATGTATACATAAAATCAAATAACATCTACATACTGTATTGTTATTCTCTATAGGGAAAACCAAACACGTCAGAAGACAACGCATTCCAAATACCTAACATGAGAACTCAGTTCCAGTCAAAAGGCCCTGGAAATAAACGAGTATTATAAAAACTTTTTATTTTAGACAAAACTCCAATAAGTCATACAGATTTTAGTTATTTTATATTATCTATTTCTAGAGAACTCTGTAATGCCAAACAAACTGATAAATATAAACATAATAAATTTCTAATGTAAAATATCTCTTTTAGAAGGAAGAAATAAGTGTTATTTTGGCTTTAAAATAGTCAGTGTTTAAGGATATAGAAAACTTCACATATGATTATAGCCAAAATAGCATTTATGATTGATAAAACCTAGATTTATATACTACAGACTTGTCCAGATCACAGTGATACAGCAAAAATCTCACTAATAATACTAATCTGAACCTTTGGGAACCCTCTTGCTCCTCTCTCCTATACCTCTAACAGCCCTTATCTTTCCATTCCTTTCTCTCTACCAGGATGTTCTGCAGCTTTTATTTGTGATTGCTGTAGTAGAAGTTAAGAACCAGGTCAATGGAAGATCTAACTCATTAGCCACAACTATTTAGCAGTTCTGGTCTAACCCAGAGCGGTATAATTTACAGGTAGGTCAAAAACAAACAAACAAAAGAAACTACTGCCCTTGATTTATTTACTTTCTTACTTCAACATATTGCTCCTTTATGGTACCATTTTCCAATGTCCAAATATCCTTAAGGAAGAATATCCTATTTCTCAAATGTTAGGTGCTAAAGCACTCATATCTATGATACAACAATTACAGCCATCCTTTAATTTAAACTACATATGTCTGTATATATGGCATGTATACATATACATTTGCACACAGTAAGAAATCCATAGTAAAGCGGTAATATATCATATTAGTGTACAATTTAATCTTTTTTAAATGAGGAAAAGTTAGTATAAAAATGACTCATTTAGATAAAAATTTAAAACAAATATACTGTCCTATTTAGCATTTACATCTGGATTTCTGAAAAGGTGGTTTGTTAAAAATCTTTATTCACAATTGTTTGAAGTAAAGCCTAAGAAACAAAATAAATTATAAACATAAAGAACTGATGTTCCAAAGCCCAATCTCTTAATTGCTGATCAGAGCTGAAAATAGATCTTTTTTTCTCCACTAATTGAATGAGTCTTGGTAAATCTTTTGAAATGCACTTTAGAAAATGCAAGAATACAGCTTAGAACAGGTTCTTTAATTTGGGTCATTTTCTGTTACTTGCAGTAGTGACGGGTGCTTAGCAACGCTGTTCTGGTGGCCCTTTTAAGGAAATGAATACCTGGAATACAGCATTTTAATCTATTTTATAGCATTAATTATCAAGATCACTGTATTTAGACAGTGCCTCCTTTGCCACTTTCCTACATTATGAAAGAAAGCAGTCCCGTGATAAAGGGAATGTATTATTCCAGATGACAGAAGATCCTGTGCACCCCCTTCCCAAGTAAAAAAATTTAAGGACATAAAAACTAACAGTAAATAGAAGCCACAAAAAGGGTTAGTTTAAATGTTTAGACAAGGATATTGCACTGAAAATCAGTGTTCAGACATGTAAAAAAAAGTCCACGTTAAGTTGCTTTTCTTTTACTAAAATCTTTGAGAACAATTAAATTCTATTATGTACCACAGTAGGCCACTGATACCTAAGAAATGTGATGCAACGCGGCCAAAATTTAGTTAAGATTTTATTTTGCAAAGATTTGCTGAATATTTTAAATATCCTTTTTATAAAAGAGGACTTTTACATTAGAAATAATAAGAAGAATATCGTGTAAATCATGACTAAGCTATTCACTTCATATTTATTATAATGTGCTCAAATGATAAACTATGAAGGAACTAACAAGGAAACAAAGTAAAATAGGGAGCTATCAAGTAGTTTGTTCCTAAGAAATCAAACTGCCATGTCATACTCCGTAAGGACGTCCATTCACCTCTTATTAATAATCAGTACAACAGGTTAAGAAACTAGTAATTTAAAACATTCGGAATATTCCTTTCTATTCTTTTCTGATCTCAACTGTCAACGTTAAAAGTATAACTCTTTTAACTTTTTCCTCATAATTACACAATTCATTTTCGATATCATGTCCTGAAGAAGGAAGGTGACGCTCTTATACAGCACCATTCTTCTCTACCTAGCTAATAAGAGATCAAGTGACTCCCTCTTTGTCTAGAATGTTTCCTAATTTCAGTCTTTAATAGCCAATTTTTAAAAGCTTTTTAACACTTAGCCCCCAAAGATGAGAAAGGAACCCAGTTAACAAACTGGGTTCATATTTTTTAAGCATATTTTTTAAGTTCCACTCTATCAGTTAATGTGCAGTCAGCATCTCTTTAAATTAAGCACACTTTATACTGGATTTCAAATTTATCATCAAATTGTGTAAATTATAGTATAAAATGGGATAACACCAAAATTCTTAAAGTTTTTTAACCTCTTATACCAGATGGACTCTGCCTGGACTTTGGTGTTTGGAACATCACAGTTGCATTTTTATGCCTGGGAGTCCGCTGAAAAAACAAAATGTGGGGCACAGTCTATGCTGCACTGAAACATTCTCCTGTGAGAGGGAGGCTTCCTAAGTTAGCTGTGTTGCTAAAATGCCTTCTCTGGATATTTTCAATCCTTTCTTAAGGACTACTTTAACAATTAGCACACAGAGGTCTCTGGATGGCTCTGAAACATTTAAAACCAGAGAACAAAAGGTTTATTTTAAAAATGAAAACCTTGGCTTGTACAACTCCAGACGTGAATCTGCTTTCAATTACTGAAAGTATTTCCACTTTAGTGGAAGGGGATCAAATCTTCAACTACACCATCTTAAGGCACTGAATTTGATTATATTAGGCTTTCAGAAGACAGAATGACTTTGTGATACAGGCACATTTATATCTGTATATATCATTTATAAGATATTCCAGAGAGATAGAGACGCTAGCACAAGAGAGGAAGGGAATGTGACTTTCTCATTCTGAAAGCTGCTCCAGATCTTTGTTTTATTAAAATACATACACAAATGGTAAAATGATTTTATCTTTAATAGATATAGCACAAGTTTTTCCAAACGATTCCCAACTATTTTTCCACAGGAGTAACCTGCATCGAAGCACAACTGTAAAGTTGAATTTCTTTTGGAGACTCTGCTCTATAAAACCTCCTGGCAAAAATCACACATAAGTATTTCGCAGGCAAAAGACTGCTCTTTTAATCAGCAAGATTATTTTGTACCTTTTCCCCCATTAAGCAATTAGTATGATGGATTTTAGTTATTAGAACCAAAGGGCTGGTTAATTTAAGCTCAATGCACATTCCTAAGCATTTCTGACATAAATTACCCAAAATCATTGTTGCTAAGATTTGCTCACAACGAATTCGCAAAAGTCACAGTATGCAGGGAAAAAAGAGAGCTTTACCTCATGGATTAGGACAGTACGCTACTCATAAAAAAAAAATTCCATCTAATTAAAAATACCGGGAACAAAAGACTCCATTCTCCCCGCGGCTACCTGCACCACTCCGGGTGACGAAGAGTAATCGAGAAAGTTCAGCCTTCACCTCTTCTAAATCCTTACGTGTGGTCCCTCAGGGGTTAAAAGCCACCTCGTTTCAGATGCTAATGTTGCCTCTGCACCGACTCAAACCGGCGCCGAGCCTCCTCCCATTCCGACACCACCGGGGAGAAACGCGGAGCCGCCGGCACCGGAGAGCAGCGCAGCGGCCGCCGCCGGCCCCGGAGCGAGCGAGCGAGCGACCCAGCCGCGCCGGGAGCCGCCCGGGGAGCCGCGCTCCGCCGCCCGCCCCAGGCCGCCGCCACCGCCGCCGCCGCCGCCGCTCACCCACCTTGCCGCGGCGCGCCCTCGCTGTGGCCGTGCGGAGCCGAGCCCGGCGCTGCCAAGTTGCCTCGGTCTGGAGCGTATCATGTTACAGCGCCGGGCTTGGGGCTCGGGCTGCGAGCGGCAGCCAGACATGATAGGCTGAGGCTCCTCTGTTTACACCCGGCCGCCGAGGGGGCGGCGGCGACGCTTAACCCCTTCGCGCCCGGCCGGGCCGCCGCCGCCCCGCCAGCCCCGCCGCCCGGCCCCCTCTCCCCACTCCACACTCGCGGCCCGGGGTATTTGAACAGCCATGCCCCAGTCGAAGAGTGTGGAAACTGCTCTGGAAACTGCTCTCAGGCATGCTTTAAAGACCCCGATAGGAGGTATCCACCCCTACACACACACACACACACACACACACACGCACACACACGCGCGCGCACACACAAGCAGACCCATAAAACATCAATATTCGCTAATGTGGTTTTCCAGGCTAATGTAGATTTTTCGAAATAGGTTTTCTCTGGTAGCACTACTTTCCTGTGCTCACAAAAGAATCTCCTTCCCAACACATGAATGAATCCCGACCCCTGATCCGCCACCATTCATGCGTCGCCCGGCTGAGGTGTTTACTTAATCCCAGTGAGAGTGACGGCCACGCTCCCCGCGGCTCCGCCAAACTAAGTGCCCGCGCTCCCGGGACGCGGCGCCCGGCCGGGTGGGCAGCGGTACCTCGGGGCGGGGGCGGCGGCAGGGCCCGGCCGGTGGCGGCGGCGGGCGTCCGCGGCGTGGGCGCGGGTGTCGCTTGCCAGCGCAGCAGGGACCGTCTCAGCACGCGCTCGCCCCTCGGCCTTGGCTGCCGCGGCTCCGTGGCTTCATCGGCCCCAGCAAGGACCCGGCCGGGGCGGGGGCTGCTCTGCGCCCTCGTCCTCGCCGCAGTCGCGGACCCCCATCCACGCGGACCAGTCGGTCTGCACCCCGGAGAGAGAAGCGGGTCCCCGGGGCTGGAGGCGTGTGTTCAAGTGGCCTGAGCTACTCCAAATGATGCGCCAGGACCGGACAGCCCGGATCTGGAATAGCTAAGTGGGGTTCTAACTAGCTTTCCTGTTTAATAAAAGATACTTCAATATTGCAGCACTTAAATTTTAATTAAAAAATTGCCTTTCCCACTCCAGATCCACTATTATTATTTTTGTATTGCCTCCAGCCCACTGTCCCTCTTTCCTTTAATTTTTCTTTCTTCTAGAACATTCCATCCCCTTCAGCTTCTTCCTCCATTAAACTGAGACTTAGACTCGAATGACTGTTCATGATTTTTAGCTTCACCAGTGTTTTCTTCCATTTCCTCCAAACCCCTCAAGTATTTTTATAAACAACGAGAAACACTTTACATCACAATACTAATATCAATCAACATATCTTTATCAGCTCTCATTCCACATTTTAACTATCTTCTAAATATAGACTTAAACCAAAAAATTAATACTTTATGAAAGGAAGGGTTAGTGTTCTCTCTTCGTCTATCGGTAAGATGAGATTACAATTAGAATTTTTCTTTTCCCCTACCCTCTTTCCTCAGGTGAAGACTAAATTCTTTACTCATTCCCGTGATGCAACAACAACAGTAATTTCTTTATCTTCTTTAGCATATTACCTTTACCGTGTCTTTTGTCACTTCTTATATCCAATGCTACAAGAATATAAATACAGCTCTTCTACTGTACTCTCTGTGGCTACTTGTCCCCCTCAGTGTCCGTCACCTTCATCCATCATCATACGTGGAAATGTCTGAGGCTACTCAGGGTTTAAGCAAAGGCTCTACACCTTAGTGTTCCTTTCTTTCAATAACTCTGGCTTTTCTAAAACCGTGACTCACAAACACACTATTACAACATGATTATCACAACCAGCCTGTCAATTCTTTCCTTAATGATCAATGTATTCATCCTTTAATTGTGACATTTATTAAGATATCATAGAAATTATAGAAACGCATAGCAATTACTTAAAATTTAGACATTCCTTTGACATAGTCTAAATTTCAAAGTTATTTCAGGGTTTTGAGATTCTTTCTCTTTAGTAAAATTGGGTCAAAAAATAGAACAATAGATATTTTGTGGGGCACCGAAAGACTTCTAAGCTCTTAAACAAATACCTTCCCAGGTCATAATATTTCGAAAAGGATCATTTCACGGATTGCTGTAATGCCTGTGACTCTTAGGGGGTGGGGGAAGCCTAAAGAAATTGCAAAAAAACACTATATAATTATTTAGGACAGAATATGAAGGTGTTGTTCAATTGGAATCTTAGAAGAATTAAATAGGCAGAACATTGCGAAGTTAAAATCTGCCAGGACCAAGTGACTCGTCTACACTTCAGAAATGTACCCCTTGATTTGTGATTTTTAACAACCACAACTTAGCAGATCTGGATTTGGACTACCAGATTAGAACCCAGAAAGATGAACACTCTAATGGAAGAATGAAAGGTTTTTAAGATCTTAGATAAATCACTGGGTCAAGATGAATCTCAAGAAGAGTGATACTTGGCATGCTCATTTCCCCAGATAAATGCTATGTAAATTGGTCACTGATTGATAGCATTTATTAAAATTCCCATTTAGAATGCTAATTAGACAATGCCCATCTATAAATATCAGATACAGGTTAGGCAAATTTTTATATTTGACTATATTGGAATATTCTACATGTATAGCTAGTTTATGTTTTCTGAATACAAAACTAATTATGTATTTTCAAATTGGACAAAGACAATATCCCTTGAGAATAATCAAGGATTTACTTTGAACAAAGCTGAGCAGCAGCAGTAGCAGCCCAGAGGAAAGAGGCAGAGGAAGAGAGATGGTTTTAAACAGTTTCCACTGCTGAAAAGGGAAGGATGGTTTCTGGGTATATCTTCCCAAGAAAAGACATTCAGTTTTGTGGCCACACCCATCCACACGTTAAATCACTGCCATCTTTTAAATACAGGCATCCACCAAAGAGTTCCACGGAAACATGTAATAAGGCACACTTGCAACTTCTATTTTCTTTTACTACAGTTTGCCATATCAATGATGTTGGGAATAATTAGCATTATGGATACTGCCTTCTATCACCTAAGCATTTCTTGTCTAAGATCTGCAGAATTCCCTGCAGTTCCGTGAGCAGACACTATCAAATATGTTGAATTATGTGGCTATTTTATGTTGTGAATGAATAACCACATGAAATCATACTTGCAATATTAAATGAATTTTACTTATAACTGAATTCAGTTCTTTAGGCATAAAATCCTAATGACTGTATACTACAAGGAAGATTTTTAAAAATGCATGAACCAAACCAAATCAAAGCAAATTTTATTTAAAAAAAAAAAAAAGAGTCTATGAATGAGCTATGACTTCAAACTGGCACCAACTTAGCTTCATATTAAGAGTACTTCTGACCTCTCTCTGCTTAGGACAAAAAGCTTGAAGAAAAATCAGAGTGTAACCAGAACTGAGATAATTATCTTTCCTAATTCCCAAGCACCAAATCCATATTGTCAGAGATGCTAATACAAAATCAAAATCAAACACTCAGAGCTATACTAAATACATGACTATGATGAAAGCTAACACTGAGCACCTCATATAATGGCTGGCATTATATTGAACATTTGACACATACCATTTTTATTTAATTCTATAAGAATTAAATAATATTACCATGAGAAAGCAATATTGTCCCATTTTACAGATGAGGAAACTGGAGCTTAAGGTAGTTAATAATGTGCCCATCTAGTTACAGAGTGCCAGGGCCAAAACTCAGTCCCAGGTTTGATGGCTCCTGAGCCCAACACTTAAACATTTCATTAAATATTTAAACAGTATCAACACAGTAGTTAAAACTGGTTATTAGGAGTGTAGTTCACTTTCTAAATTCAAATTTATCGGGATAAGCCACATCAAAGATTCGAAAACATAATATTCCATTTTAAAAATTGATAATTTGTGAATTTGAGAGGGAGAGAGAAAGAGGCATGACACCTCATTTCTCCTGGGTTTTGAAGTTACCTCAATAGGTAAGGTAACAAATAGTGCCAATATTAGTATGCTCTGCAAGCTGGAATCTTATAGAGGAATGAAGGGGTTAGAAAGCATTTCTAAAAACCTGATTTAGGGATTTGTATAGGTTAATATGTTTATCATTCTAGAATCTAGTTTGTTTAGATGGACTATGTTAAAAATTATACCTTTATTTATAAATATTTTTTAAACTAAATATGTCAAAGAAACCATTTATTATCAAAATTACAGTGCCCTGATGTCAATTGATAATAATTGTACAATTACTTTAGTTAAATCGTGTGAATAAAATTTTAGATTTTATCTTATGTTTTGCAACGTGTTATTCTGTCAGTAGCACATAACTTTCTAAAAGCTATGTGGACTTTCTTATAAGTGGACATAAAACTATTTAAAATCCTATTTCTGGGTCCTTTCTCCAATAAAGTTCAATTATTATTTATACTGGGACAGAAATAAAGGTTTAAAAACAAAGTCTTATATTAAAGGCCAACTCATAATTTTTCACAGATGTCTACAGTAAACCTAGAAAGCTAGTATAATATCCAGGTGATCCTTTATTTGATTTATCCTACAGAAAAATCCACCTACGGTATACGTATTTATTTCACAGCTCTCTGAAATGACCCACATATGAAATCATTTCTAAAAGGCGAGTTCTCTTCTTATTTTTAAAGGTGTCAAATTATTTCACTAAAAAACAAATGCTTCATGAAATCTGATACACGGTGAAGAAGACCTAAGACTCTTTATTTGCATATCCAATCACATTTGCTGTGTGCCAAGAGAACTGGTCCTTATTTTTGTCCTAATTCAGATGACCTTGGGCAGGAGCCTGCTGGGTTTTCCACTGCCCAGGCAGGCAGGGAGAAGGAGGAAGCAGGATCTGGGTGTGTGTGACGAGGTCTGGACTCCTTGCAGGGGGCAATCAAGCAAAGCACTATATCCAAAAGGCTTAGTGAGCTTCAGCCGTGTCCTGGCAACTGCCCAAGTAGGAGAGAAGGGGATGAGGAAGGGACATTATTCCTACCTGGGTGGTGAGAGCAGGACAAGGGCAGGAGGGCAGAGCTTCAGGAGAAATCCAGATGGCCAGTAAGAGTTAGTTGGGGGTACCAATGCCAGGACCTAAGTGCACAGCAAGAGCTAAGGGTACAAGTCAAGCCAGCAGGTGTCCAAAGGCAACGTTAGAAGGCAGTTATACAGAAGCCTCGTTCTATCAGTAACCTCCATGACTGGGGAAGGACAGGAGTGGCCAAACCATAGGGAGTACTGCTCCTCCCTGGCACACTGGATGCAGGGTCTGCAGGTGGCAAGACTAATTCCTAGGCCCACCCAGGGATGGCAGTGTTTGTCTATGCTTAGCAACTTACTGGGGTCCACCTTATTTTTAGGTTTTGAAAATAGGAATAGATTTGAGGGAGTATTCTGAATGTATCCTTTGACAGTCCAAGTTAAAAAATGTAAATGTGATAAATAAAAATGATTGAATTGTCTCAAATATGCAGCAGTTTCTTCAATTTGAAC
>NW_012151319.1:36727-43056 GCF_000956105.1 Propithecus coquereli | reverse complement strand
CTTTTTCATTATAAAATCACAGGATTATAAAACTGGACATGAATTTAACACATGATCTGATTTGGTGACACCCTCCCAGATCCTTCTCAGATATTGTCCCGTCTACATCACAACACACACACATGAATTTATTTGTTTAAAAAAAAAAAAGCCCTACCTTGTCATTTCCATTCCAAGTAATATATTACAATGTTTCACATTGTTTGCTGAGGGCAATTCTATCTTGAGAGTCTCTAACTTAAATCTCTAAAGCTACAATTTATGTCTAAATAGTATCTTTCAGTTTTCAGTAGAAAGGAGGAGCAGCTGGTCACCATTTTCTCAATAAGGGCCCTTCATATACTTGAAGATAATTATCTTAAATTTTCCCTTAAAATGGACATTGTCATGCTAAACTCAATTATTATTATTATTTTACCATTTCCTCACGGATCTATCTTAACATCTCTTTCATCATCTTAATGGCTGTTCTCTGAACCTCCTCTGCAGGACTGGGCTGTGGGGTGCTGAGAACCATGAACTCTGGGTCATCAGGCTCTAGATTCAGAGATCTAGGCCCAGGAAGAGAAGAATGTTCTACATAAGACAAATGGCTTAGCGAAAGGAAAGGGAGTGAAGCGAGCATTTCATCGGATTTCTCTATTTAATGTGGAGAAGGAAAGGGGATGTAGCGCTACGATGCAGTTTACTGCCCCCGTGCCATGAAGCGATATGAACGAGTGGCAGATGAGATCCCAGAGGCAATGAGGAAACTGAGAAAGCTAAGGATCGAGGACCCAGCCCGACTCTTGGGGGATGCTTACATACAGAGGTCACAAAGGGGAAGCTCAGCCACCAGGATGACAGACAGCACCACCTAGGAAACCGGAGAGAATCAGCAGTGTGATGACACAGAGAAGCCCCAGGGGAGAAATTTCAAGAACTGGGACAGGGAATGGAGGGGTGATGGTTAACAAAGCTCCATGTCACAGATTAATACTTGGGATGATTGAAGAAAGGGTCTTGAAATTGGCAGGAAGAAGCAATTTGTGGTCCACAGGAGAATAATTTCTAGCAGAGTAATGGGGTGAATGCCAGATTTAATGGGTGTTAAAAAGCAAGTAGATGATGGGGAAATGGAGGCAGGGAGTGTACAAACCAGTTTTTTTCTTCAGAGTTTCCAGATCTGAATTCCACTCACATTTATTGAGTGCCTGTTATGTGCCTTAACTGGGTACTTTCCCTTGAAATGCCTTCTTTAATCCTCACGGGGCAACACTAGTTTAAAACTAAGGTAGAAAACTGTATTTCCATTATTGAAAATACTCTGCAGGAAAAACACACTAGTTCTCTTAGGCAAATTTCTACGTAGGGTCTGTCTCAGTTTGTGTAAAGCAAGTGTGCTTAGGGTCTTGCTAGGGGCAACTTCAGCAGCTGAAGGGAAATCATACAAAGATACACATTACGTACTATACGAGAGGAAGTGAGTTCCCTAAAAAGAGGGGGGAAGGGATGAAGCGAAGAACAGATAGAGACAGAGGCTGTCAGGGAAGGAAAACCCCTGTTACGCATCTAGTCCTGGGAGCTTTCTGCGTCTTAGTAATAGCAAGCTTCAGGACAGTCTGTTTCTCTCAGGAAAGAGATTGGTGCAGAGGAAATTAGGTCTTTCAAAAGATCTAGAGTCACTGAAAGGCAAAATAAGGGCATCTATTTAACTGATGCTAAGCAAGGTGAACATAGCTCCTGAGGCTATGGCAAACAAAAGATCCTGACCACCAAGGCGAGTGTCCAGGTGAAGATTATGACACAAGACTATACAGATGTTTCAGAGCCTGTCATCCTTGGTGGCAATTTGACTGCAATAGAAACCACTGTGCAAATATGTAGAACTATGTTATTTTTGGCCAAAGGCCTTTGTAAGATTTTCAACAAAAGGTTTGCACAATGTGATCATTCAAATGAATTTTAAAGATTAAGGCAGAACAAGTTAGAGTATTTTAGAATTAATTTCATAATATTACTCATTAGATCAATATATCACTATGTCACTTTAACTACGGAGTCTAAAATAGCTTTAGTTCAGATGATATAAGCAGCCAGTATAAGCAGAAAGGCTCTCAGAGTTAGGTACAAATCTACATTGTATAACTGCATCTTTTTTGGTTGTATTCCACAGTGGATGTTGGGTAAATTCACCTTCAAGGTATTTCTGGCAGAGTTTCAGAAGGATGTTAGAATGAGGAATTTTCTAACTGGAAAAGAGCAGTTTGATTAGGTTGTGATTAACAGCAATTTATGATTAGTGAGAAAGATCCTAAATTATTTCTAAGCATCTGTGCCATAAAAAGCTTATTCTATTGCTTGGTAATTATTTCCAACAACTAATAAAAACATGTAGTTTTATAATCGATGTTAGGAAAATTCATGGCTGAAATTCAGACAAACATGTATCTTTATGTCCACACCTTAGATTACTTAAATAAGCATCACTGCAACTGATGATAAGATGGACTCACTGCAAAATACAAGAAGCTAAAAGAAATAAAATAGCTTCAATCGTTTGCATATTGAAACAAGATGAGTTAAGAAACATCACAGCCCGCTCTTCAGGGATTTCTCTACTTCTCTATAAATTCTCTAGAAATCAGGAAACCTTCCAATTTCTTTAATGTCTTAGGATAATTGTTTTCAGTTACTGTATACTTAAATTCACTTGTTTTCTTAGGGTTTTTTTCTTTTCCAGTCTGGTTTCTTACCCTCTGGATTGTTTTGTTGCCTGTCTATCCGCTCTAAATTTACAGATCAGGGCTTTGTTTGTTTATTTTGAAGAATGAATTAAAGAAGCTCACTCAGCCATTTCCAAATGTTAACTTCTTAATGCAGATATGATTTAGAAAACAGCTATTTTTGTCTTTATTCTACTCCATATGTTAACATTCCATGTGTTAAGATAGTAGTCATGTTCCAGTGCATAGAAGAGGTGAGAAGTTCTTTCCTTCATGAGAATAGCATTGGTGACATGTTAGAAGCCAAGGGAGATAACAAGGTGTGTATGAGCTTTATTATCCTATGTGTGTCATTATGTTGTTGGTGGCAAGGATCTATCTAACCACAACCATATCATGCATGTTTATTCTTCCTACCTAAGTTGTACATATTTTTGCAACATCTCTGTCTTTTAATGACTCTGTCCTCTCCACGACTTCAAATAAGGCGTTGTACAAATAGGAGGCTCTTGGTACATGTAGTTAGAGCACATCCACCAGTTTCCTACCTGAAGAGCTCACACAGCATCACCAAATGTGGGAACCTAAAAAGGACGTGGAACCCACTGCTCAACCCAGGCCTTCACACGAGGTGGCTTCTGAGGGTGACCCAAAGACAGACAAAGCTGTAGTCTCTGTGAAAATGCCCCTCCCCCCATGGGGGGATCACATTCTCTCCCAGGCTGTCATATTCATAGGGTTATGTACCTGGAACTGTGTCTATTTGTATAAGGGAAACATCTCCCCTACTTATTACTGATCCTAAATATTGTTCACATGACTCCTCCTCATACCCCCTTAAGCAAAGAAGTAGAGAGAGACATTACGATGTGCCTAAATGCATCTGTTAAAGCAAAAGAGCTGTTGCCAATAGAAAATGAGAATCCCCGTGACCTTCACAAACATGAAGCAGCCCAGCCCCCTCTGGTTAATGTGAAATTTAATTAATATCATTGTATCTAGCAAGAAAAAAAATCTACTTTTCCTGTGCCTAGAATTAGAATTTTTATAATACTCCACTTTTTTTTTATTTCTAAAGAATCAAGAGGTCTTTCCAGAGAGTAAAATACAAATCCATATTCAATGTTTTTCCAATTATGAAGAAATAAACCAACTTCAGGTCCTTCTTATGTATGTACTAACTGGGAGTTCGCTGTCTGTCCGCTCTCATGAGAGAATAACGAAAGATCACCTTCCTCTGCAGAGGCGGCAACTACGTATGCCCAAAAAGGGAATATTTGAAAATTCTTAAATTCATTCTTGTGCCTTTTTCCCTATTCTATTTCAAATCGATTTCCTATTTTCTCACATTCCTCCTGGCTGGCAGCTGCTCCTTCTGGGCCTTTATCTGGCCCGGGGAAGGCAGGCAGGCAAGCAGTTGCCTGTTCAACGGATGCCAGCCCTGTTCCCGTGCTGGAGACAGAATGTCTAATCTCCATATTACAAGCAGTTTCCAATTGCCCCCGTCTTCAAAAGCATCTTAACGCTCGGGTCCATAGGCTAGCATCCCCTTTGATTTTACTGGTAATTAAAACATTTTTTCTTGGCATAAAGACTCTTACTGAAAAAGGAAAACAATAACAACCAACTCACAAGTCAGGGCACTAAAAAAAAAATTCACTTGCAGTATAAACACTGAAGACAGAAGAAGTCATGTAATAAACACTGTATTTGTAGACTGTCTGAAGCAATATATTGAAGGAAAATAGCTTTCTGTGGCAGTCTGGCAGGGAGAAATTGACTCTCCTGAACAAAACCATAACTTCCAAAAGACCGTGCAACTGGCGAAGACCACCAGCAAAGAACATGACAAATACTTCCCTTCGCCCCCCAAGAACAGACAGCTACTTAAGAGGAAATGGCATCTAGCATTCTTGATGTGTTTGACTTTGCATCAGACTCTTCTTGGGATAGATCCAGAATTATATTTTTATAGACTTCAAAGATGCCAGCAAAATAACAGCTTGTGTCCTAGCAATTCCCGCAGAAATGTTCCACATCTTTCCTGTGTCCATTGTTCTACTGATCCCCGCAAAGTGATGTGCTCAGACCCTGGGTTCAGCTGCTGTGGCTGTTCCTCAGCTCCCCTGTAGTGGTCCAGCCTAGCAACGATGACCAACCACCACCCTTGGCAAGGATTACTGAGTCCTCTCATTTGAGTTTCTTTCCAAATGGATTTCTAAGTGTTTTTTTTTTTTCCTCTTGCAGTGTATAGCAAAAGAAAAACAGTATCTGGTCTAACCTTTGGAATATAATTTGTTAAGCTCAAGGAAAACAGAAAAAAAAGCAACCTTAAAAATAATATATACTGATATACTATCCTTAAATTGCAATTCTATGAAGTATAATCATAAAGTTCTACATACAAAGCAAGCTACATATGTCCCCAAACCAGGACCTTCTACTGATTTTCCCTTTATTCCCAAGGTTATCACCAATCTCTCAGTCATCTCCTTTCCCAGCCTTACCGTGGGCAGTCAGAAACTGTAGCACTTCTACTTTCACAATGACCTCTTTCATCCATGTTTTCTTTTTATTTTTTCTGAAACTATCCTACTTCTAAATCTCATTACATCTCCCCCAGATACCTCAATAACCTACTACATGGCCTCTGCATTCACACCCAATCTACATTCTAGTTAAATCCTCCTAATAAATTATTTGCAAATGCTTCTCCCATGCTCAAATCCTCCTTGGCTCCTGTTGACTATAGAATAACTCCAATTCCTCAGCCTATTATTTAAGGGGACCATTCTAGTCTTATCTCACACTTGACAATCTGATTTTTCTCAAATATTCCCCTACTTTTTTTGTCACTTTGTATGTACTCCTTTTGCCTCGATGCCCTTCTTCTCTTCTCTCTCTTTCCTTCTCTTTCTTTATGTCTAACCTCCATAATCATTGCCATCTTCCAAAGCCTCACTCACAAATTATGTTATTCCATGACTTGAATTCCCAGTCAGGCTCATATCTAATTGCTTAATGTCTTCAATAGCATGTCCAACCAGTGTCTTGAATGCAACATGTTTGAAGCTAAAATCATCACCTTCTACAAACTTCCATTTGTTCCTACGTTCCCTGTGTCAGTGAAGGCAGCCTCTATATTCATCCAAATGCTCAAGAAAATTATCTGGATGTCATTCTTGAACATATTCTTTTTAATCAGCACTGTCTTCCCCATTCCTCACGTCAAATTAATCCTTAGACCCTCCACTATGGTCACTATTTTCCATCACCGTAGTTACTACCTTTGTTAATGCAATCATCTTTCACTTGAATGCAATATCGCACCTCCCTCTATTGTTATCTTCCTCCAACACATTCTCCACGCTGCATTCAGAAAAATCTTTCCAAAAAATGCCAAATATGACCATATCCATTCCCTGATTGAAAAATTTTAAATGGCTCCCATTGCCATTAGGATAACATTCAAACTCCTTAATAGGGCTTATGTGATCCTTTGTGACCAAGCCTCCTTGCAGTTTTGACTTCTGCCATGGTTTCTGGCACTTTGCACAGGTATTTCTCCTCTTTGTCTGGAATAGCATCCTCCCTTGGCTAGCCCTTTTTTGTCCTTCATGTCTC
>NW_012151319.1:33981-36677 GCF_000956105.1 Propithecus coquereli | reverse complement strand
ACTTCTGCCATGGTTTCTGGCACTTTGCACAGGTATTTCTCCTCTTTGTCTGGAATAGCATCCTCCCTTGGCTAGCCCTTTTTTGTCCTTCATGTCTCAGTTTAGATAGCTCTTCTTCCTGTCCTGAAATCTTTCTTGTCCCCTCATGGCTGGTTTCCACTTGGTCATTGCACATATTCACTATATTAAAAAAAACGTAACAATCACAGCTCTTATTACATTGTACATATTGTCTTAAAAATAATTTACATTGTTAAATATGATGGGCTTAATATTGGTTGAATGAATGAATTAATGAATATACAGAACATTTAACCTGATTACAATCCAACATAAGGACTTTTCATGTTAGAAAAATTATAACAAAAATCAATCAAAATGTGTGCAGATTTAAGTAGTTGTCAACAAAATGTAAACCTAAAACACATTCTGAATTCAAACTTGCCTTAAATGCCTTTTTACTCAATTTTTATATGCAGAAATTGTATCTGCATATATGACTTTGGCATTTGATGTCATCTTCTTCTCACAGCCTTCCTTGACCACTTAGTCAACATTAATCTCTTCCTCTGTAGTCCCCTGGCTCTTGGTTTCTGATTGTATTACAACATAATTTCCAGCGCTTACTGTGACTGACTCATAAGTAATTCTAATGCAACAAGTCCAAAGTCAAATACATTACATGTCACCCTCACCGCTAAAGCCGTTGCCCCTCTTGTGCTTAGTATCTCAGTTCACAAAGCTCTCCACCGAGGCGATTAAAGTAGAAATTTCAATTGTCTTTCCTCCAACTCCTACATGAAATCCATCATGACATCCTGTTGCTTCTGTTCCTTAAATAGGTCTATCTCTCCTTCCTTTTCTATTCACAAAACCACTGACCAGGCCTAGACCCTCAGCACCTCACACCTGGATCTTCGTCATAGAATCCTAAATATTCTCTCCCTCCCTTTCCTTTGCCCCGTCAGTACCTCTTTTCCACTGCTACCAAATTTATCTTTTAAAAACACAAACCTGCTCATATTTCTACTTTGTTTTCTGCAAAGCCAAATCCAATCTCCTTAGGAGGACACATGTTAAGAGTTTACATTCAGCCCCTGGACTTCCTTTTTACCTCTTGAATGCTGCCTTTCTGCAACTTACGCTAGAATCCTCCTTCATACACTGAGCTACCTATGCCTCAAACATACCTTGCCTCTTTGCAGAGGAAGTGGCCTAACAACATTTTTCTCTATACTGATTAATTAGAAAATTCAGATAAATCAAATGTTTCCTTCACCTGCTACCATCTGTTACCCTCGAGACCAAAACACATAGCTGCGTCACATACCCCCAAGTTAGCACTGGGTTGAGGCACAATGAAGACTGAAGACCATGGACTTAGGAGTCACACAGACACGAATTCAAATTCTGCCTCTTCCACTTAGATGTGCGATTTTGGGAAAATTACTTAACTTTTTTTGAGCCTCAAGTATGTATGTAAAATAGGAATAATATAATACCCATCCCATTGGATTGTTTTAAATTGAATTGAATTAAATGAGATAATTTATGAAATATACCTATTACAGTGCTGAAATACAGTAAGACCTCAAAGGCAGAGTTCACATTTTATTTATCATTCAACCTTTCACAGTACTTGGTATGTGTAGGCACTGAGTAAATGTTGGTGCCCGAACAGACTTTGTGGTAGATTTTGAATTACCATGGTTAATAGAATTGTAACTGTTGGATGATCATTTGATCCCACAGTAATAAAGATTGAGAAATTTTCTAAACTTCAAAACTGATCGTTTGAATTTGATTTGAATTGTTAAGGCAAAGCAGTTTTACCCCTTGGCCCTAATGGAAATGTTAAATTCAATTAATCACTTTAGGTAATAAATTTTTAAAAAACTAATATTGGATCTAAAGAATTTAAAATATAGGTGTGACATAAGTACTAAGTACTTAAGTATTTCTATTTTTATCATCCACCTCTAGCAGGTTCTACATTACATATTAGAAGGAATTGCTTATGCAATTTATATATGTACATGCAAATAAATTTCATAATTGAATGTAGTACAATTAAGCATTGATTTAAAAGTTACAAAACTCAAACAATTTTGATGGCTACAAATAAAAGTTAAAGTTATTTGTTAATATCCAACAATACTAAATAATGCTTAACAGTCCTATGATATTATGAAATTGGAGAAGGAGTTAGAGGTAGCATTATTATTTCTGTCACAAATTAGCTGCGATGTATGAACTGGCAATAACATTCTTTGAGGCTGGAAGATGAAAAGATAAGTCTCCTGTTTGTGGAATATCAACAGTCATAAAATCCCTGAATACATTTTACCAAGAAAAATCATGGAGTTAGTGGGAGTCTTTGGAAAGAAGCTGCCTCCGGATCTGTTGAGTCAATAGATAAAAGAGAATACACTTCTCAGCACTGGGAAATATGGATTTCCCCCCCTGAATGTCCACATATTTACAGACACATAAAATAGTATATATCTATCACACTTACTAAAGCAGAGAAGCACTTATATCAACACAATTCTCTTAGTAAGAATTAGTTAACATTACTGATAGGGAAAATACTAAGAATACAAATGATTCCCCTTTTATTTTGTTTGAAATTACTTCTTGGAGAAATTAAAATATTGTGCTAGGAAAATTCAGCAAAATAAAGTATTTTTAAAATG
>NW_012151319.1:22802-23396 GCF_000956105.1 Propithecus coquereli | reverse complement strand
AGCTCACAAAAATGACATTTTTCTCTACATTACTACTCTTTCTCCCTTTTAATTCCTTTTAACTTCGATTGTTTATAAAAAACAAAAAAATCTGTAGCTAGGAGGGAGGAGGATGGTAATATCCTATCTGGCCCCTAGCAAACACACTCACTTTTCTATGAAATTAACTTAAAAGGAGGACAATTTAATTTATTTTAGGCAGATTATATGATATTGTCCATGCATTATTTCTTTTAAGGCAAGATTGGTGCAGAATCCTCATATTAAACATGTGTTTTAAACATTTTTACATTAAATTTTTTTGGTCATGTACATTATTAAAAAATTAGGACCAAGCTAGAGATGATAGCAATTAGACAGTCAAAATGAAAAAAAAAAGTATAAAAAAATCAAAATCAACAGAAAAAATAATTTCTTCCTATAGTTGCTTTCTAAAGGGCACTTGCTGGAAAAAAAGAGTGACTTTAGCAGAGAGCCTCAAATCTGGGAAAGAGGAAAATGCAAATTTTCATTAAAGATTTATTTAGATATTTTAACACTCAAATTTATAAGAAACATTCCTTTTATAGTTTTGCTTCTTCACTGTTTCAAAAA
>NW_012151319.1:19283-22752 GCF_000956105.1 Propithecus coquereli | reverse complement strand
CCTATATTGAATGAAGACTAGTCAAATTGATCAGAGCCTATCTTTGGGGAAGCTGGATCTGGAGATAAAATGAGACAACATCAGTCAGCAGTGGTGGAAGAAGCAGGAGAAGCAAAGCACATGTGACCTAGCCAGGTGGCTCTCACTAGGTACCTGTGGTATCTCTTAACGCTCACTCCACTTCCTTGAGACTCCAAGGAACAACTGCTGCCATGTCTTGCGTGAACTACTATAAAAATAAAATCCTAAGCCTTCTGCTAACTGAATGGACCCTTCTCAGCCAAGGGGGCCCCAGAAACATCTTAAAACTGAGTTCCCAGCCATAACAGGATGGGAGAGATACAGCACAATTACAAAGGCATGATTTCCCTTCATAAATATTCACAACTCCTCCTATAGCTTGTTGCATATGTATATTTGACCACCTCAGTCAATATAAAATCTTGTCCCTTTTGTCTGCACTTTGAAGTACTTGTGCCTGGCTTCTGGCCAGGGCTCCACTGCCCAGCCTGTTGGAATGGCCAACCAGCAGGCTGCTACCCTTTATGAGAAATAAACCTCGTTAATTTTTTTTCCAAAGTATAAACCTTGTTAATTTTTTTTTTTAGTTAACACTTGATTGACATTCATTTCTTCCAAGTATATTGAAATTGGTTTCTGTTTTTTTTTTCTTTCTTTTCCAAATATCTTTATAATAATTCCTATCACCTAGGTAACCTGAGTACCTCTAAATCCTTACCTTCCAAAAGCACCTAATGCAGTATCCATTAGCTCTCTGAATCCAAGTTGGTTTTCTCCATACCTTTGGTTAATTGATACTTACTCATAGAACTGGGTTTTTAAGAAATGTCTCTTTAAAAATGTGTTGTATTTATAGCAAATACATTAGCATGTATTTTTTTATTGCCAAAATGTTTTGAATAATCATCTGTCGATCACATTTTCCTTTTGTGGGAACAGAAAGGTCAGCAAGTTGGCAAAAAAAAAAAAAAGTGACAGCACTGGGTAGGGTTTTGGTAGGTGGGATAAAAAGTCACTTCTCATGTACACAGCTGCGAGTAATGAAAGCAACATGTTTGAGGCCAGTTCTTGGATCAGTTCCCCTACATTTTAAACTCAACTTTTTTTGGCAAGATTTCTGGGGCCATACTGTGTATACATCTGAATTCCTTCAGCCAAAACCTCTTAATATGAAAATTCAGCAGTATTGCATTTTGTGTAGATGTCATGACTCAAAATCCAGTCTGTTTTGTGTGCCATATGACTCAAGTCTGACCTCTGTATTACTAATGGCTTATTTTTAGCACAAAGTGGTATTTATCTGTGTCATTTTCTATAGCCATAAAGATGGGCACATATATTATCTTACAGACTTACAGTTTACAAGGAATATATATGGAAGGAAGGCATTTTTAAGTGAATTAACAGAAAACACATAAAACCCAAATCATAGCCTGACTTTTACCTTAATGAGTAATAATTCTACTGCAGAAAAGAAAGCCAAGAAGTTCCATGCTGGGGAATCCAGCTTCCTTTCTCTCCCAGAGGATGAGTTCTTCTCAAATTATTACTATCCCTCCCTAAAACAAACAAAAGCTCCCTCTTGCTTGTGTAAAGTTTTCACTTTGTATTTTGGAATGAAAGTTGTACATTAAAAAACAAATTTTCAGGAAGACTGCAGATGTGATCTCAGCCATTAATATCTTTGAAGGCCCAAGTGTAAAAACAAACAAAAATAACAACACAGACTTTGTTTAAGTGGGTTTAAGTACAAAGTTGAATATTTTCCCAAGTGAAAAAACAATAATAATGCAAATACTGTAGTTAAATTTACAAATCTAAAAAGTTGCATTGAGTAGGTCTCCAGAAGTCCCTCAACACACAAAGAATTTGAATATCAAATTCAAACATTAACACAAAAAGATTTTGAAAATAAGCTAGAAATCATGAACAGATGCCTCAGCATGGAAGAAAATTAGAAATACAAATATGCAAAACAGAAAGGCAAATATTTTGGAAACATCATGGGAATTCAATATTTTTCAACAGATAATGAACATGGGGGTGTCATATTTTCTATCTGAAAGATTGGGAATTGTTCTATAAATTCAACAATTAATCGTATTTTAAATTATACTTGTCAAAGTATTAATTCTAGATCCTGAATTATGTAAAGTTTAAAAATACTTGTCAGATCAGATAATGGAATAATAACGGGTTTTTATAAAGTATTAGGTAAGGAAAATGATCTGGGCCCTAAAGATATAAAGACATTGAATAAAGGCTAAATATTCTGAAATGCAGCTAGTTTACCACAAAATATATTAATGGCTAATTTAATCCCAATTTGATTTTAACTTCTGGTAAGAGACGATGCTAATTGTCCAGGGTCATTTGATAATACAATGGAGATGATTAAAAATCATTCACTCGTGTTTTTCTTCACATGTATGCAAAGAGATTGGCACAATCATCAAGGACAGAAGGACAGTCCTCAGTCATTATCTTCAGAAGCCATCTTAACGGTCTTCAGGTTGTTTCTTTGATTTTGTAATTTTTTTAGAATAGCATCTCTATTCTTCATTAGATTTTCAAAGTCAAAGATTCAAAACTAGATAAAACACTACATGCTCAGTGCTTCTCCAATATGGGTGTGCGGAAGGAGCTACCCACCCAATCAATTACTTTCTCAATTAAACCCATGTATTTGTCACTGTAGAATATTGCAAAATAGCCACGAGAACGGAACTTATAGTTCACATGTAATATTGGCCCTGCTTAAAGTCAAAAGAGACATTTACTCCCAGATCAAATTATGTTTGGAACATTTTGGAAAGAAATACATAATAAGCCATTATAGAAATCCTAATATGTTCAATTTCCACTTTGAATTATGTTTGGAACATTTTGGAAAGAAATATACATAATAAGCCATTATAGAAATCCTAATATGTTCGATTTCCACTTTGAGTGTTTTTAATTCAACTTTCGGTTGCAAAGTGAGTTGAGTTCATTCAGCAAAAGAAGGCAATATATTTTGATAGAAAGAATGGAAGCACAAAGTTTCAGAGATTCACCAGGGATCAATCTGATCATGACTAACCATCCTTGTGGGTACTTCGAAACATCTGTGTTTCATCAGGAACTCCAGCAAATGCAGTGCATACTACAATGGAAAAATTTCCTCCAACCCTAATGGAAGGTTTTATCAAGATTTTTTTTATATGTTTGACAGAAAATAAATTACTAAAATATAGGAGATTATCTGAAGATTTGTGATCCTTACAGAGAAGGTTAATATGAGTTAGTCAAGGATATATAAGAAATCTAAATGCTTCCAGTAGTCATCTTAAGCAACCAGAACAATTTGGGTTGCTTGACTTTTTTTTCTGAGAAATAAAAACAACAAATATATTGTTCCAGAGCCTATAATTGAGCCCAACATTATCCCCCAAATTATATAAAATGT
>NW_012151319.1:0-18383 GCF_000956105.1 Propithecus coquereli | reverse complement strand
TCTAATGTGTGTTTTTTTAAATTTTAGTTAGCTTTTTAAATTTAATTATAGATGATTATCATATTGTAGCCAAAGAAAACATAGGAAAAAATTGGTCTAGTCAACTATGTGAAGTAGAATTGAATGACTATTCTTAGCTTGTTTACCTATAGGGTTTCTTTTCTTCCCATGTGTTTTATTTTACACTCGTATACTGTTACAAGTAAAAATTGCTTTTTCAAAAATATATTATATTTATGGGTCACTGATAATCCTGTCTTAATTTTTTCCTTGAGTTATAGAATGTATTAATAGTCAGGTAAAGTGATAGAACTGTTAAATTTCTTTTCTTCATTAATTACAATTTGGTAAAATAATGACTAAAATTACTGTAAGGCATATGTTTAATAGTGAACTTGAGTGAAAGCGAAGAAACATCTAAGTACATTTCCTCATGCCTTACAAGAAGCCCATTAGAATATATTAAAACTATTTTAAACCTTAAAATATGGCTTATTAGCAACTGCCAAAAAGATTCTCTCAGAACTAAACATATTACTGTTAAGGTTGATGTTTCTTGTTTCTTGTTTTAAAAATAAATGGACCATCTTGGAGTTTGGGGTATTAACATATGAAGCTTTGCATATATTTTAGAAAACAAGAGTATTTTATAGTAGCATTGTTCTCTCATATATTGCTGATTTCTAACTGTTAGTGTCCTATTTCACTGGGCTTTGGTCAACTTCATTTTTAAAGTCTGGAGAGTAAGCACAACTTTTCAGGATACTACATCCTTAATACAGGACATTACCAAACATCCTGAAAGAATAATGCAACCGTATTGACCACAGCTGTGAAAACTTTTATAATATGGACTTCATCTATTCAGAGGTATTTGGGATTCAACTTTAGCTTGTGTAAATATAAGGTGATCTGGAAGAAAGAGTTTTAAAGATGTTGAAGGAGTGACCAATATTTTCTTTTCCCCACTGGCAGCTCTCTTCCCAAAGTCCTATCAAGAAAATACTTTATAGAACCTGAGCAGAACTCTAAAATGATGGTAAAGAAATTTTTGAAAAAATCACAAACACACACACACACACACACACACACACACACACACACACACGAGCAAAGTGAATAAGAAAGGCCATGACAACAGATAAGAGATGTTGACCAAGTTTGGAAGGTAGAGAACCAATGAAGGTGATACCTGGCTAGGCAGAATCAAGTTAAAGACTGAGCACCAGCAGAAAGGAACAAAAACCAAGGGCAAGTCGCTTCCTGCTCCAGGACCTTAGAAAGTCTTGGGAAACAGAGACACCTTGTGCTCCCACATTATGGTATGTGGAAGATGGATTTTTAAAATAATTTTATTGATCACCGTTTAAAAACCATCCATCTACCATCTGTTTTGTAAATACGATAAAGAAGAGTTCAGAAACTGAGTAAATTGCTGAGGCAGTATCATTTTGAAGTTTGGAACAACAACTCTGGATAGAGACTGACTCTGCTACCTGTTATCTCCGTGATCTCCGCAACTTAAACTTTCTGTGCCTCAGTTGGTTCACCTGTAAAATGGGGACAACAATGATAATACCCACTTCATAGAATTGCTCTAGGTATCAAACAAGTTACTATATATGTGGCATGATTACAATGGTGTCTAGTAACTGTTAGTGATTTTTTACTATAAAGCTGTGAGAATTGTATAATAAGCAGTAAAAATTAAAAGAAATTTGTCCACATATATTTAGCACACTCTTTCCCAAACGTTGATCCCAATGTGCAGTGAAATTGAATGACAAGATTCTAATTTCAAGTTCTTCCTCCAGAAGGGACTATTTCCAGGTCCCCACCAAATCCAGAGAGAATTTTTAAATTGGTTTCTTGGGACCTTTCCTGCTCAGTGATGCCCTAATTTACACTTCATAATTTGCAGCCGGCACGTGAGGCATTCTTGAACAGTCTGTACTGAAAAGAAATTCTTATCATAATTAATTTTTAAGGCAGCAGGGACTTGGTTACGAGGTTACTCGACACCAACAACAGAAGCAGCAATATCAATGTGACAACAGGTCAAAACAACACAGTTATGCCTTCCATGTCACCACCGAGGTAACATGTTTGGTTTCAAAAGATGCAACTTCATTTCATGATGCCATTTTCAAAGGACTACAGCCCATTGCTTGCTTGGCTTCTGTAGTTTCTAACACTACAGTTTACACTCTTTTAAAAGGACTTAAAAAATGTATGGCTATCCATTGATAAATAAGCACCTTTATTGGATTATAAAAACTTGCATGGCTTCAGAGGTGTTTCCTGACAGAGGAATTCATTTGCATTACAAATAGTTTTTACACAGACAAAAAGGAAGACTGAGTTTGGAGATGAGAGGTATTCTACCCAGAAGCATTTAAGAAGCAATCTTAAAACAGTTTCTTTCTAACTATAGTGGGATTCGTTTCCTAGGGCAACTGCCTATGGGAGGAGCAAAGTTGCAAAGCTGGCCCTTAGAACTGACCTTCAACCGCTGGTAACCCCAATGATGAGCTCCAGCAGGAACCTGGGAAATCCAAGGGCCATTAAGGTCTCTGAGGTCATGGCTGGGAGGACTTTGGCTCGTTGGTAGGGACTGAGTTAAGCTGAAAATCAAAAATTAAATATTCCTTGCTGATTTGAAAGAGCTTTGATTGTTTCTTTTTCTTTTTTTTAGCTCATTTCATTTTATTTTGTTTTAAAAGAATCTTAATTAGCATAAAAATAGATCTGATCCGCATGACTGTGAGAGTTTTCTTTGATTCTCTTTGTCACATTTTGCTTTCTTGCTTGTCCTCACTGCACAAAACAGGAAGATATAATACTGATGGCCAGAGGCTAAATATTTACTAACAGAAGTCTTCTCTTCTGGATTCTTTTGGAAATACTCAGAGTACTTCTGAGCAGCAAATGGGAATTAAGACTATACAACTCTTGTTTATTTTATCTTTCAACGTCATACATAAAGCATGAATTAAGGGGAGAAACTTTGATCTAGAGGGAAGAGTAGATTGTGTCAGGGCTTGAGTTTATTCCTAGCTTGGCCACTAGCTTAGGTAAGTGACAGTGGATAATCATTAACCTCTCTAAGCTTTCACTGACTTTGGAGATAATGTCTTCTCTATCTGCTTTTTCTCAGTGTGCTTGGCAGTGAGGAGAACATGAAAGAATAAAGGGTGATGTCAATGAAGATGAAGGTGAAGATGGGGTGAGGATGATGAAGGTACAATGGGTCAGAGAAATCTGGATTTTAACTAGTCCAACAGTGAAAGCTCTATGTAAAAAAAGGTCACTTCTCTGGTGACATTGCGTGTGTTTCAGAAATTACTTTCTGAAAGCTGTTTACAAGCTTTCCAGTAATGAACCCTCCACCCCATCCCTGGAACAACTAGATTTACTTCTCTGGCACTCAACTTTTTTTTCTTTTCACTTATATTAATTCTTGGCCATGAAGACAATGTATAGACTGAGCAAGTGGCTTCCAAAATGGAGTAACGAATGACCGGGACATAAGAAAACTACCCATCTCTCCACACTGAGATGTGTCTTCTAAGTGGGTCAAATAAAGAACAGAACTTCAAACTGTTGATTTATTAGTTTGCTTTATGGCTCTAACCCAGCGTGTTTCTACAACAGCCATCACCTGACATACCTATAGTTTGTATATATCCATTTATCAATCCTCATGTCAATGCTAATGGTGTGCAATCGTATGCACAGGATTTTGCCCCCACAGCAGCCACAGGTGAGCTAAAGTTTTCCTTTAATGGCTCTGAGCCTAATCTCTTTCAATGGATTTACCTAAGTATTCTAGTAGAATAATTGTAGCCATGCTCCACTTTTTAATTTTATAAAGGCTGTAGAAACTTCCCAGATAAAGCTTATCATTTCACAGAAGAGTCTTGGAAGCCATGCCTCTCAAGTTAGTGATCACATCTGGCAATAATAAATCTTTACCAATACAGTATACCTGTGTGTGTGTGTGTGTGTGTGTGTGTGTATGAGAGAGAAAGAGAGAGAAAGAGAGAGAGAAAAAGATATATGAATGGATAATTCTCCATGGATGATTGGGGTTGATCATGTAGTCATCCGAGTGACAGTGCCTGAAACACATCGACTACAGTCCAAGATTAATTCATTTCATGGCCACAAACAGGTTAAATTAAATCAAGTTTTCATCATGTTATGACCATGGAATATCAGCCTCTCCGAACACCAAATTCACATTAGTGAGAACTGGAAATCCATTGAAAATAGGAAGCTACATAGCAGATTGGGCAAGATTATAACAATCAGACAGACTTACTCAAATCCCACTTCTGTCACTTACTAGACGGATACAATTGGACATATTTCTTACCCTCAGTTTTCTTACCTCTGAAGAATAGGGGTAATAATAGTATTTAACTTATAGGGTTTATGTAAAAGTTAAATAAGATCAGGATAACATACATTTAGTATAGAGCCAGTACAATATGTTCAGGAAGGATTTACTTGCTCTGATGGTTACTATAAATAATACAAATCTTAAACAATTTCATATGTAGAAGGTCTTTGTAACTCAGTATTGTCAAATTGATTTGAAGACTGATTTTTCAGAACCACTTTTTATAATCTTCTGTTTATAACCTTCTTGTGATTTCCATGCATAGCCCTAAGCAAGAATGTGAGGCAGATGTGAGGGCTGTGAGAGGCGAGGCATTGTCCTTGGCCCCCACAGGTGACAGCACACTCTTAGGACCTATGTCCAATTTCCATCCTTCCAATTCTTATGTTCTCAGTTCCTTTCTCCCCTGAGAGCCCCCAATACTGGAACTAGGTTGAAGAATCCTATCACTACCCCCAACATTCAGTTTTGATGACTTCTGTGTCTTTGACTCCCTAGCAAATTCCAGAAACCCCTTTTCCAAATAAGCAAAGAACATTACAAATTCTGTGGTTAAATAAATGATGCTTACTGGAGAACCAGTTATGTGCAGCTGTTTTCTATCTTCTTTGATTTGTTATCCTGACTTGTTTTTTGAAAATAAAAGTGAAACTGTACCTAAAAGAACTGCTTAGCTTTCTCTAGCAGCTTCACTGTCTACAGCAATCTCAACATACAACAAATTTGGATTGAAATGTTTCTCTACTTTTTTGGCCTGCTTTTTGTTCACCAATATTTTTCAAAAACATCTGTTCCCAAGGCAAATCTTAAAGTATATTTTCATTTTTATGCTAGCACCTGCACAGATAAATGTTTTGGAAGTAATAATATCATGATTCATTTTTAGTATAATTTAGGGCCAAATTACAGATTTTTTTTCAAAATTAGGAATATTAAAAAACCATGTACATGCAAATCTTCAGACATAAATTCAACTTTTGAAATGTAAATCTTCACTTTGGAGAGTTGTAGAGATAGCAAACATTTAGATAAAACATAAAAAATGTTTTCAATCATCTACATTTCCAAAGGGCTATGTTAAAAACAAAGAAAACATCAAAATGATTGAATCTTCCTGGCTTTTCCTTCGGCTTTGTCCTAGAGTATGGATTTTAACTCTTCATTTAAATACTATGAAAATACAACTGTCATTTAGGAAAAAAATATCTATTTTTGTGTCCTGATATCTATTTTCATCTTTATCTTCTTTGTTTGTCGACCCTTGACGATGCCTATTTGACAGTATGTTTTTTCCCTAAAAGTGCTTTTTAGGCCTTTATTGGATACTAAGTATTTTCTGGCATTAATTATTTTTAGCTCTAGAAGATTGTATTTTATGAATACTTTTTCTATCATTGCTCTACAGATGGATATTAGCAAACTACAACAAATGAATGCATGCAAAAAATAAAGAGAAATTATGTAATATAAGGATATACCATTCACAATAGTAACAGGATTAGGTAACTTTTTGCTACAGTGGTGATAATATGTTTACATTTAATTGTTGAGAAGCTAATAAACTTCAAAATGTAACATGGTATAGATCATTGAGAAACAAAGTCAAAGATGTAGTCACTATTATTGTTTTCCATGCAGCATATTATATTGGAAAAGGGTTTTACTACCTTAGAATTAAGTATTTTGTCAATATCAATAATAAGTGGAGTGACAAAATTTTAATCAAAACACAATACCTATGCAGACAGTAATGCAGACAAAGCATTACTTACTGTAAGATGGTTTGTTTTTAGAAAGAACTGTATTGCAGGCTTGGGTGTTTCTCAGTCAATGAAATCTTTTTATGTTATTAATAGGGAACAGCATTTATTAGAACACATTTTGCATATCTACGTAAACAGATTCAGTATTTTACAACAAATTCTACCTAGGAATAATGTTTGTTACAGCTACTTTGGGAAGCCAGTTGTGACCTTAAGAGAAGTACTGACTTAGTCATATGCATATATTCAATGATTTGATTTAAATATGAGTTATTAACCTCAACTGAACTCGGGAGTAAAATCTCATAAATACCTTGAAAAAAATGTAGTGAATCAAAAGAAATGTTAAACTGAAATAAAAACAATCATGAGACAGCCAGATCATGAAAAATTGCTTGACTCAAAGAACTTTTAAAGGTTAAAGCTCTATTAGGGGTTGTTTTTTAAAAAAGAAAGCAATATGAGGAAGAAAATACAAGCAAGAAAAAAAGATTAATACACTCACTGCCCACCTACTTTTTGTTTTATTATGCTTATTTTTTTCTAAGAGGTTACCATTTTTGCAGCTGGTCAAAAATATCACATTCCTTGATGTCTCAAAAGGTTTTAAATGACTAAGCTTAACCCTACTTTAACTTGCATAACATTAAACAGCTGTTGAAAATAAAAACACATTATGAATATTTGAATGGAGACACCAATGAGTGGAAAGCCACTTCTCTTGGGGAGTGAATTAAGACTACCCATTTCCTATATTATTCAAATTTTCACAAATATCACAGAAACTAACCAAAGGGATTCTAAAACACAGGCTCCAGGTGCTTTTTAGTTGAGACAATTTCTTGGTACTTCTACAAGCATGGTTAAAATTTGTATTTTTAATTAATTTAACATATGGTATGCTGGGGGAAGTAGCGGGGTTGCCTTTATGATAAGGTGTCTCAGGATGATACAAATGCCAAACAATTCTTTTTAAATGGCTACAAGTGGCTTACTATAAGTGCACTATATACAGGGGAAAGGAAAGGAAACAACAAAAGCATATCGGGTCATGACTAAAAAAACTATCTAAATTACATGTCAATTTTCACTCTGAAATAATTTTTTTAAATTTCAATGAGCAATAATTTATTTAATCTTGATTTATTTTAAATTCTCTGTTTCTCGCCAT
Organism: Propithecus coquereli; assembly: GCF_000956105.1. Taxonomy (NCBI): domain Eukaryota; kingdom Metazoa; phylum Chordata; class Mammalia; order Primates; family Indriidae; genus Propithecus; species Propithecus coquereli. The sequence goes on along the minus strand of NW_012151319.1, from coordinate 11,044 downwards.
GTTGGCAATTTAGCATACTTAAAATACTCGGGCATGATTGTTTACCCACTGTCATATATCAAGACATAGGTAAAACATCCCTCTATGCTAATGAACCTTACTTTACATTAGTTTAAAATTTTCATATGCAATTTTTTTCCATCCTTGTCTGCCTCTCTTACCATGCCAAATGAATAAATGAATACATGAAAGTTGATTTCTAGTAAAAAAAAAAAATTGTTCAATCTGGCTGCTAGTAAAGAGGCTCGTATACAACATAATAGATGTATATTAGTTCTTTCCAATTTCAGAGCAAAATAATTTCAGAGTACTAATTTTGGTCATAACATTACATATTTCTTAAAGACACGAAAGTCAAACTGACTTCCTTCCACTGCCAAAAATTCTATAGCACATTTCCGACATTTGAAATGCTACATTCTCTTTTGGAATCAAAGACAACAGTGCCAGAATGATGACACAACCAAGCATTCAAATACGCCGTGAGGCCCGCAAATCGCTTCGGTCAGAAAGCCCAGCTAAAGAAGCAGGGAAAAGCTGACCTTACTTCTCCCTCCTGTTAAAGGTCCATCTAAAATCCATAGGCTTATGGAAAAAATAGCCTAAATGGGCATTAAAATATTTCAAAATGGTATGCTGATTAATAGTGTGTCACCAATTAACGTTCAAGGCAGGAAATTTACCCACTGGTTCAGACAATACAATAACAAAAGTTGAAAACTAGCGAAGTGTCACAAGTGAAATCAGCTGAATGGCTGAAAATTGTTTCACTCTTTCCCTCACAGTCATGGAAGATTCAAAATTAAATGCAAAGCTGATATCTATTTTGTACTTTTTTTCCCCTCTTTGTGAATTCAGTGTCTACATTTACCTTTGGGTGTGTGAGTGTGTGTGAGTGATTTCTGAATAATTATTTCATATATTATGTAAATAGCAAAGCTTTTAAATAGTCCCATAATAGATCTCTGAGATATAAGAATTTATTTCACACATCTCTTCAGATTAGTTCAATATTATACATGTTTTGAGTGAACTACATTTATTTGCAAGTCTATGATCAGAATTCCTATTTTAGAGATTTACTTCAAACCATTGCTCAAACCCAAACTGCTATGGTAGTTTTTGGAAATATAATTGCATGCTTTTAAAAACACAGCTCAGTTTTCTCTTCCCATGCACACACACACATCATGAAACTGGATTATTAAAAAGAAATTTTTTGTAAAGCATAGTATTTTTTCTATACCGGTTATTAAAATAGATTTCATTTAACTCTCCTTTTAAAAGAAATTAATTAGAGTATCTGCTTCAAAATAGATTTCAAGTACTTTGCAAAATTTAACAACATATATAATGAGGGATAAATTTTGACAGAACAACAGAGAGCAGAGAACATGAACTGTCAGTAAAATAAATCTTGATTTGGTCTAGTATGACATCAAAAAATTCATTCACCACAATTAGGTACAAAATTTGACTCAGAATTTCCTAGCAACTATAGCAAAAATGAAAATGTTAAGTTACATCGTTTCCACTTTCTAAAGGAAGAAATTGAATTTATTTGCAAGAAGCAATTTTTCCAGGAACTAAACTTGGGAATAAATATATTATATCAGCTTTGTGTATATAGGATAATGAACAAAATCTTCAACTATGATCTTATAACTTGTATGATTGTCTCACTATGCCAATATAGTCCAACAATAGCACACTTTTATGCTAATGGAGTAAAATTACATTCATGTTGACATTATTACCTACTTGATTCAAGAGATTTATTATAATTAGTGTTTATAGGACTGTGTCCTTAACGAGGTTGAAACCTCCTCTAGGATAGAAACTGTCTGGGATCTATACCCTTTGCATGGTTTATTAAATGAAAGGTTATTCGCCCCCTTCCACCAGGAGCTTGAAGTAAATACCTTAGATGGCAGTTTAGCGGGGAATAGAAATTTAGGGTGGCACTTATTTTCTCTCTACACTTCAAAAGCATTCTGGAAAAATCTTCTGTTTTTCCATTAATGTTCATGAGAAAATTTCTGTTTAAGAGTTGTTCCTTTGTAGATAATCTCTCTTCTCTCAGGTCATTTAATATTTTTATCTGTATCCCTAATTTCTATATTTTCTTACCAAAGGTACCTTTTTTTTCCTGCTCATCCCTCAGTTCTGAAAAATCCTTAACCATTATTTCTTTGAATCGTGCCTCTCCTCTTTTTGTTCATTCTCTCTTTCGGATATTCATATTGTATCATTTTATCCTCCATGTCTCTCATTTGCTCTCCTCTTTTTCAATCTCGTTATTTCTCCGCACTCTATGCTGGTTGAATTCCTGAATACTAACTTTCAGGTCGCTAATTTTTTCCGACTATGTTGAATCTAGAGTTTATCTCATCTATTAATGTTTTTAATTTCAAGGACCATATTTTTCAGAATTTTTAATGGTACTTTTTCATATACTCTGTTCTTGCTTCATTTCTATTTTGTTTTCATAATTTCTTATTAGGCTGTTGTTCCTTCCCTTATTACTCCGAGGGTACTAAACATACTTATTTTGAACTAATCATTTTCATTTCATATGCAGTGAACTCACCTACCAAACATCAATTTCACTGGCTTCATAGCATTAATTTCATTTATAGATTTTAAAATTTTGATTTGCATACTTATTTTGAACAGTATTTTACATATTCTCTGTCTCTGTCTCTCTTTCTTCATTCACCTCTCCCTGATTGGTGGTATTTTGGTGGCCTTTACCTACCCCCCTAGAACCAGATCTTGTATTGACACCTTGGAGCTCTCGTTCCGTCATGAAACCAGAGTCATTACACATTTGTCTCCAAGCCAGGGAGTATTTGGCTCAGGTCTCGCCTGGGAGGCTGCATCTGCTCTGTACAGCCACCCCCAGATACTCAGCTTTCTAAGGAACAGCTTACAGGCTTTTTTCTCCCAGATTCCTTTCCCCACTTTTCAGCTCCAGCTCAGTTGCTGGTTTCAAACACAGGGGCTGGCTCAGGTCCAGGCCTTGGACGGGATACTTTTAGCCTAGTCATCCTGTAGGAGTCAAACACTACCTGCTCTGTTTCCCTAGCCAGAGTCCAGTAGGCCCTCACTCCAGCTTCACTTACTGGTATATTTCTGTTATTTTCCTCAGCCATGGACACATTAGCTTGTTTTTGGTTACACATAATGTCTTTTTAAACTTTCCCTTTTTATATTTTATCTATCAATGTTTGGTGTTTAGAACGAAGGAGGCAATAAAGGATGTATAAGTGTGGGGAGGATGGTGCTGAGCATGTGAACTTCCAATGCCTTCTTCACAGGAGGTCTTCACTGTCTTCCTAACTACAATGGCAACCTATTAACACCATGCACACTAGGGAAAATGTCTCCTCTCAGAGTCTGAATTTAGGAGTTGGAAAGCTCATGCCCCTCCCCTCCTCTGTTGGCTAAACCAAGGTTCCCAGAGCACATGCATTAGAATTATCTGAAACATTCATTTAAAATGCACATTCTTGGGCCCCTCTCCAGACTCACCCATATGTGAAGATATGAGGGTAGGAACCAGGAGTTCGCATTTTTAACTACACTTTCGCTGTTTCTTTTGCAAACTGAAGTTTTGAGAATCAGTGCATACTCAGCAACCTCTTAATTGTAAAATCCTATTTCTAAGAATCTCTTAGGTGCTCCCTCATTTGATCCCAGGAGGAATAGTGAGGGCATTTAACAGAACAATCAGCTAGACTTTTGACTTTATATAGGCAAGTAAACGGTTCTAGTCAAAAACCCTCCATGAAGTATCTTGAAAGCAAGAAAGTATGCTTTTCTTGCTAAAATAGTTATCTTGTTGGTTACTATCAAGAAATGACTTTCTGTGTAATCACCATGGTGCCTACCTGGCAACTGACAAGCCATCAGTAGACTCAAGAGTGAAGGAAGCTATGAGGGACAGGCTTTAGATAACGGCTCTTGACCACTGGAGCGGGGCTTAGGGATAAGCCCGTGTATCAGACCACTCCAGCTGATGGGGGCTCACAGCAGGCCATGCCCTGTTTTAACTTTCTCCTTTACACCTGCCTTTGAGCAAGCTGAAGCAATGACAAGGGAGGAAAGGTGAGTCAAATAATAAAAAATGATGACAAATGCTTGTCTCATGCACATTAACGTGTAAGTAGAATGCATCTTAAGGAAGAAAAGGAGAAAATATTCAAAATCTACTTTAGTTCAAATAGAGTGAATTAAAAAAATCTTATCTCTTGCTAGTAATGCAATAGGGTGTATCAAAAATAAAGGTGAAGCTTAAACCCAGACACTTTTGTAACCTGGGAAAACTTTATTTATTTTTTCATTTTTGTTCATGTGCTTTGCATTTGTGGTCCTCATTGTTAAGACAATTTCTCATCTTTGTCCTTGCTCTGCTGTTAGCCCCTCCTCTCTTCTTAATTTTCATGTGGCACTGACGCTAATAGAGCTTCTATGTAGAAAGGGAGTCCCATTAATTACAGCAATGTGTTGTAACTGGAAACTCCCAACATTATTTTACACTGGGAAAATGCCTTTAAAAAAAATCTGCATGGCAACATGCCAGCTGAGAGCTCCTCCTTAACAGGGCAGCAAAGAGAAACACTGCAAGCCTCTGAAAACAGAGGGGAGGCAGACTCCTGCCTCTCAGATTCTGCTGCCCGGCTGCACGTGGACCATGTAGGTGGCCAGGCACAGTGCTGGGTGAAAGTCTTTCTGAGTGTGCTGCACCATTTTCAGGACAAGAAAATTAGAGCGTTGCCTAATTTGTTATTACACATTGGACCATGTCATCAATATTGTTTTCTTCATTATTGGCATTTTCCCAGCACCCATGACTTTTAGCATTCTGTATTAAACGTGATAGGGACCTAAAACAGAAGGACATGGTCCTCGCGCACTTACGATTATAAAAAAGTAATCCTAGCACTCTGGGAGGCCAAGGTGGAAGGATCGCTTGAGGTCAGGAGTTCAAGACCAGCCTGAGCAAGAGGGAGACCCCCTCTCTACAAAAATAGAAAAAATTAGCCGGGCGTGGTGGCATGCAACTGTAGTCCCAGCTACTTGGGAGGCTGAAGCAGGAGGATCACTGGAGCCCAGGAGTTTAAGGTTGCTGTGAGCTCTGATGACACCATGGACTCGAGCCAGGGTCACAGAGGGAGACTGTCTCAAAACAAAACAAACCCAAAAAAGCAATATGGTAATTACACAGATATTTTTGAGGCCATATCAATAACTAAAAAAAAAAAAATGTCCATTTTTTGCAGGTTATAATATTGTCATTATGGCATTGCCCTCAGGGTGAATTTGAGTATATAAAATAAACAAGCCCTCTTCTAGTCAGTATCTATTTAGTAAATCACCCATGTAAGTAGATGGCTGGGGCAGAGTCCCCGTCATCCAATTCTGAAGAACTAGAAGCGGTTAATGAGAGCCTACACCAACACATGCATGGAAAAGGATGCAGTTATTTGTTCTGTGGAATATCCAGCCCAACCCTGGATCTGCGCCCAACAGGGAAAAATACCGCAGCCAAAGCTCCTGGGGCTATTACAGTTAAAATGAGGCCAGGAGGCCCCTGTTTTGGCTGCTGGGATGAAAGGAAATATGCTCCTTGTAACTGAAACTGGAATAGGAACTGCATTTGCTCATAGAAAGTGTGATAGAACAGAAGTATTGCATTTTTCATTTTTCTAGAACCCTGTATTTCTCCCAAGAGATGACCCCCAAAGGGATGCCAGGTGATCCGTCAGATAAAAGACAGCTTTGTGGCTGGGACGCACGACCAAAAATGTCCTGATGCATGTGTAGCCTTTACCTGGACAGACAGGGTCTCCAGAAAAGCCCCTACAATGCTGAAAAGGGACGTTGCTAGGAGCCACATCTATTTTCTCTGGCTCCTTACTTTTTCTTCCTCTCGTTTGGTATGTTTACCTCATTTGTCAGAGTGCCACAGCGTGGATGAAGCAATTTTTAGTTATCTGAAACCTCTGCTTGCTGTGTTTATCTGAACCCTTGACTGGCCTTGGTTATCTGGAACCTGCCTCTTTGCGGCTTTGTTGGCTCAGTACAGCCACGCCTGAGGTTTCACGTCTTGAAATGATGCCCATAGTGCTAACTTAGCAGGAAAGGGGCTGCTACAAGGCACACAGGTCATCTCCAGTGATACTTTCCTGAGTACTGCATCACGAAAGACAACGGCCAGGGGACCTCGGCCCTAGGGGGAGCATGCTGCTTGACTGAGCGGACGAATCCTATTTCATCCACAAGGAACCCACGGAAGGCTAATGAGAAAAGAGCGTACTATGAAGGATGACTCTTTATTTTAAACTCTTCAATCAGGCAAGTTCAATTTGATTTTTTAAAAAAGAGCCAAAGAATTACGTGATGTTAATCAGCGATAGCTAGCAGCCCCATCTCTAATTCCTCACAATCTCACCTGTACCATGTCCTCATGTCAAGAATTTTTCTTTTTCTCTTCTTCACGGATGGGGCCCATTTAGTTCCCGGAAGACAAATGTCTGCAGTTGGTCCTAAGGTTTTCTCCAGGGAAACACCTTTCCCGTCAACGAGCTTTCAAAGCCTTACCCCACACTGCCCAGAATACGGCATATAGTTCTGCCTGCATTTTATTTCTGTTTTATTGTCACAGAAGAAAGTGTCTACTAAGGAATCTGGATGAAAGGGCCTCTGGGGAGAATCGTTGATAAATTGGTGTCTTTTTTGTGGAATTTGGAAGAAAAAGTTTAAATATTAATACAACTAAGTTAATATTTATCTCTACTCTTAAAATCATTTACTAACAACAGGGCGCAAAAAGGAAAACTCCCTGGTCAATATCATATCTCCTACAGCCCTCCGGGGGGGGCTCCGTTATGGCCCTGTTTGCCTTTTCCCCATGGTAAGTTTGTGATTATACTTCTAAATGGCTCATGCTAAGATAGCGAGTCAGGATCAAAGATGAGGTGATATCTAAAGAATGAAATGACAGGTACGTTTGAACTCAGTAGTTCAGTTTTATAAAAATAGGCAGGAGTTTGCCATAAACATGAGAAAATCTCAAGGTTATTGTATGTACAATTATGTGTGTATGAATTCTGAAAGGTACTTTCAATGCATTGGTATTGCCATCCAGTACTTAATATATTTAATACTTTTTGACAAAAATAGAAGGAAGATTTGGGAGTGAAGAATAAATGAATTTCTTAAGCTAGCATAAAGCAGCGAAATGATTATGGGAAACCAGGTCATTTGATAACGATTTATTGGGATACCTTTTTTAAATGATGCAATATATTTTGAACCAAATGTCAATTTCATTATTGCCACTTTTAAAATTCAGAGTCATTCTTTATAGCTTTAATATGTTCAGTCCCCAAGTCTTTTTTTCTTATTGAAGGTCAGTATGTAACAAAATTCATTCATTCATTCACTCAACAAATGCTTAAAGTCCCAGGTCCCAACACCGATGTCATTCAGGTTACAATGTTATAAGAAGTAACAAACAATGTGACATTTTCTTTCTTGTTAGAATGACATTATTTAAAATATCTGAACTACTTACTACTAGCGTTTTCTTTATAGAGGTTTCAAGGGTCATACTTCCCTATAATATGTTATTTTGACATATTTTGATAAATGTAGTTGCCGTGAAATGAAGCAGCTGACCCTGAGAATCACTATTCATCTTTCAATGAATATATCTTGGTCGTATTAAAATTCAACCCAAAAGGGTAAGATCCAACCTAGAAGTAAAAAAATTAGTTTTCTAAAATGATAACCAGAAATTTATGTATTCCTTCTCCTATCATTGAATTTATTTCACGTGAAGAGATTGGTTTTTATGTTAGAATTCCGTCCTCCAGAGCTGGATTGAGATGTACATGGGATGAGCATTTGGAAACAGAACTGATTTCCACAGGCCACCTATCAAGGATCAACCTCCTTATTGTATAGTCACACCATGGGTAGAAAGTTTCCCAAATCACCACTTTATAATTCTAACTGGTAAAAGCAGCATTCTGGATGAAAAGGTTATCATTCTTTAGTTTTCCACCTTACATTTAAGTTTGTTTCATAGCCCCCTTTAGTCTAAACATTTAAAGGTGGTCAATCTGCTTGTTATGAATAGGACGAGAATCAAATGTCTGAAGCCATAAGTAATCAAACATCATTTCGGTCTATTTTTGTTGGCAGAAAGAGAGGCAAAAATCAAAACATTCTGTAGGGTGTTCTATGTACAAAGATATGTAGCTGATTATAAATTTTATAGACAGATACGAAAGAAAGTAGCTACACATCATGAAGGAGTTGGAGAATAATTAGTTAACTAAATGTTAAAAGTGAGGGAGGAAATGTCTTTTCCAGAGCGCCGCAGACCAGACAAAGACATACACTATAAACCTGTGGTCCCCACCCCTCCCTGGGCTGCAGACCGATACTCATTCATGTCCTATTAGGAACCGGGCCGCACAGCAGGAGCCGAGCTGCAGCGAGCAAGCAAAGCTTCATCTGTATTTACAGCCGCTCCCCATGGCTTGCATCATCACCTGAGCTCCACCTCCTGTCAGATTGGTGTCGGCATTAGATTCTGCACTATGGTAAGTTGTATAATTATTTCATTATATATTACAATGTAATAATAATAAAGTGCACAATAAACGTAATGCACTTGAATCATCCTGAAACCACCCCCGCCCCTTGCCGTCCTGCCCACAGTCCGTGGAAAAATTGTCTTGCATGAAACCAATCCCTGGTGCCAAAAAGGTTGAGGACCAGACCACTGCTATAAACAGCAACTTAACAAAGCACTAAGCCAAACGTGTCTTCCAAATTTTCAGTCCTCTCTCCTGAGCCCCCTATTTCTGGCAGCTGTACCATCATTGTTCCTAGTGTGTTCAGTTAGAAACCTTCTTGCTTTTTGTTCTTCATCATTTACAATCAGTTACTCAGGATGATTAATTCTTCTATTGAAATAGTTTACTTTCTGTCCCTTATTTTTAATATCTACTGTCATAAATATAGCTTCCATCCACTCATGGCTAGGCTTCTGTAAAAGCCTTCTAGCCAGATCAAAATTCTAACTTGTTTGCAGTCCAATTTCTCCGGCATAATATTGACAGAATAATCATCCTAACATTCCACTTTTTAAAAATATTTTATTTTATAGAGATAGGATCTGGCTCTGTTGCCCAGGCTGGGACACCTGGGCTCAACTGATCCTCCCACTTAGCCTCCCAAGTAGCTAGGACTACAGGTGTGCACCACTACACTTAGCTAATTTTTAATGTTTTTTTTTTTTTTTTAGAGATGGGGTCTCGCTATGTTGGCCAGGCTGGTCTCGAACTCCTGCCCTCAAGCAATCCTCAAGCCCTGGCCTCCTAAAGTGCTGGGATTACAGGCATGAGCCACCAAGCCCAGCCTCTAACATTCTGCTTTTCATGCCACCGTCTTGCATCAGCACCTCCGATGATGGTGTGTGCCTTTGCAAACCCAGAGGCTCCCTTCTGACCCAATCCTGCTTTGTGGTGCTCCCTTACTCCTCCATATCGTCCAGGTTTCTTACCTGCCTTCCATCCTTGATTTTATGCCATGCTCAAAATGAATATGCCTTCCCTTCATTCTTTCCAAATCCTGAAATATTCATCAGTATTTCACTTTCTTCAAGTCCTAATGCAACATTTCATATTCTTACAGCATAAACTGTACTGCTTTCTTGGGAATCCATAACTACACATGGAGAGCAGGGACCAAGTCTTATTCACTGTGATAGCCCCAACACCTGGCTCCAGCTTGGCACATCACAAGTACTTACTGAACATTTGTTAAATGAATGAATAAATAAATACCACCTCAAATTCTTTCTTAGTTGTCTTTGGTATGTGTCAGGTTCCTTAAGGATGGGACCAATGTTTATTATCCCTTTGCTGTCTCCTTAAGTGTCTAGCATAGGTCCATACAATCAACGTGCATTCAATCTATTCCTGTTAAATGCACACCTCAGATACACTCTCATTAGTATACAAAGGAAAAGGTGAAGCGAGAGGTAAGGACCAAGTCAGCTCTCAGGTTGGGTTCTTCTCCAGCCAAAGTTATGCAACATCTGTGAGTACAACCGGAGGCATTCAGAAGTGAGAACAGTGTAGGAGAAAGATGAGGGAATGTTCCAGGAAGGAGGGTGAGAGTTGATTTTACCTTATGGGAGACCAGGTGGAAGTTACCAGGAAATGGAGGTCCATGGAGGTCCATTTGGTGGGGAGCAGTGGGTAACCGGGCCTGTTACCTCTTCAGGTCCAAACCCGCCCCCAACGTACTGGGTCTGATTTCTCATGCACCTACCAAAAGCCAGGTAAGTGAAGGTGGTGCCACACTACAATAAAGTAGCTGAGCAGCAGTTTTCAGCGGCCTTCCTGATCTCTGAGTTCCGCTCCTGCAGAAAGCTGCCTTCCGTGGGAGAGTGTCAGCGCTGTGACTAGTGAGGACGAAGAGCGTTCAAGGAGAATCCAATGATTACGCGCCTCCACCTTGGCCTTGTCCTCAGCTCGCAGCCCTGTGGTTACATTTCTCAGGCTTCGGCTGATGGGGAGCTGTATAGTCTAATCAACGACAAGCTCACATTGATGGGATTTCCTAAGTTGTTGTTCTATATGAATACAATAGAATGCATTAATTAATAAACGTACTTTATGTGCACACTGCAGTGTGGGGCCTCTTGAACTCAGAATTCAGATTCAAAAAGCACGTGCTTCACATTAGCAAAGCCTTGATGTTTTCAATCAGCCGGGCTGTACCGCCTGCACACAGGATGTGTCAACGTGAGAAAGTGGAAACACGGTCTCTGCAGCTTCCAGTCCTCAGTACTCTGATTAGGCAGACACTGTCAACTTCATTTGTACTTGATCCATAAAAAGAGTTACATCGTGGTATTCTCTTCAAATTCTGGCAAGTTTTATTGATGGCTTCGATGTCTGAGTTAGTAGGGCTTCTATTAAAAACTCCAAATTTGTTTTTTAAAGTGATGAATTAC
>NW_012151318.1:6924-7407 GCF_000956105.1 Propithecus coquereli | reverse complement strand
TGATGTTTTATATAACATAGATTATATATACATAATGTCGATATGAAGCAGATTCAAAAAAATTCCTATGCCTTATGCTTTGTTTTTAAGAAATCATGTAACCAACTAACTTTCTTTAAACATATTTATGTATTTCTGTCACCATTTCAATGCCCCATTGAGTTAAACTTCATCCTATGATTGACATTATAAAATTACAGAACGGTGACATAAATCAGAGATAGATGGATTTTAAAAAGTCTAATCATTTGATCAGATATCGTTTTCAAAGTTAAAGGCAATGGCTAAACTATTACTCCCTTATGACCCGGAAGCTGTATGTCCTAAACATGTGAAACCTATTTTGTTCTAGACCATCTCATTCAATGACCTTGCAACAAAAGCAACAAGTGAGCACCTCAATATGTGCCAGATTCTATGAATTAAGTTGAGGCTTTGGCCTCAAAGTAACATGATTGAGAGACAGAGAGAGAGAGAGAGAGA
>NW_012151318.1:6558-6874 GCF_000956105.1 Propithecus coquereli | reverse complement strand
GGAGAAAAGTTTCTTTGAAAAGAGTCTGAGGAGTCAGAATTTAAAAGGAATGGACCACTATTTACAAATGTAAATATTTAAGGGAAGTAAAAAAAACACAGTTACAAAGGATGTCTACTTTACATTAGTTTGTCCATGGTAGGAGGACTGCAATTTTTTTACATGGATATTATACCTGAAAAGGTTGTGATTTATCTTTAGTCATCAATATTGAAAAATTTGTGAGTGAGCTAGTTTTGACTAAAGTGGTTGAAGTTTACAGGAAAAGTTCAAAGTTTCATTTATTTTAGTGTTTATTTTTCCTGACCTTGGAATA
>NW_012151318.1:6095-6508 GCF_000956105.1 Propithecus coquereli | reverse complement strand
AGAGAGAGAGAGAGAGAGATAAAATTGCATAGTTAATTTTTTTTAACAATTATATCTATGGCATGCACCTATGTGATTCACTAATATTGAATTATTTGGCCTTCACAATAATGCTGTGATTATTTTTAGGTAATATTATTACAATTTTACAGACGATTTTGAGTAAGTTTTTCACCCAGGTTGTGTGATTCCACAGTTCAGCTTGTAGCCACTGTGCTCTGTTGATTCACTGATATATACCAAATATGAAATGAATGCTGGGAGCTCATATAAAGCAACTTATTTTTACTTTAATTGTGACACAAGAGGTAAATATTTTTTTTTCTCAGATGATTCTAGCTTTCTCCTTCTCATTGTATACACTTGGAAGGATCTTTCAACAGGGCAGTGAAAGAGAGAGTAAAAATAACAAT
>NW_012151318.1:0-677 GCF_000956105.1 Propithecus coquereli | reverse complement strand
GTCCTTGCCTTTAAAGCCAAGATATGTTATATTTTCTCTTTTTATAAAATCTTCAGTGTGACTCTCCTATTAAAAGATACATTTAATTATTGAACATCTAGCATTTTTAAGTCATTTATTGTTCTAGACTCTGGAAATATAGTGGTGAAAAAAACAAAAATATCCCCTGTTCCTAAAGAACATTCCTGTCTAGAGAAAAGAACCATCAATAAATGGTTAAGTCAATTAAATAAAAAACAAAAGATTATTTCAGATAACAGTAAAATCTGTGAATAAAATAAAGCGATGTAATATGAAAAGGAGAATAACTGGTGGGGGACAAGATTGTTAGGAATGCCTAGCTGAGAAGTTGCATGTATTTGGGAACTGGGAGAATGGAAATTTCCAGGTACCTAGGGGCACATTCTGCCCAAAGAAGCAGCAAATGCAAATATCCTAATGCAAATGTCCTGGGAGAAGAGCATGACATGTTCCAGGAATATAAAAGTTCACTGTGGCTGTATCATAAAGGAACAAGGGTTAGTTAAGACACCTATGAAAAATGAATCTGGAAAAACAAGCCAGAGGCTATAGGGTTCTGTTGCCATATTAAGTTTGTGAGTTTGCGTTGTTTTCAAAGAGCAAGTATACATCCTTGTAGCAATGAAAACACAATGTCACATGTACTGATTTGCATT
>NW_012151317.1:5334-7411 GCF_000956105.1 Propithecus coquereli | reverse complement strand
GTTTGTTAATTTCCCTGCCTTTTGATGTAGTGTATGTACATGCCCAAGTGGCGGAGATATCAACCTGCTCTTCTTTCAGTTGAATCCAGTTCCAGTGTGCCTGCCATAGTGTATCTCACCTTTTTGAGTGTGATCCTAATGTTTAAAAATGCACACATTTTCTACAACACGGCCAGTAAATACAAGCCAGGTATTTATTTCATCTGGACCTCCGGCAAAGGTACAGGATCTGTTCCAAAACTGGAGGGAAAATTAGTTGTGCCAAATTTATTGAGAGATAGCACAGGTTTCAATGTAGTACCTTGCGGAGGGATTTTCAAAGGTCATCTTGACTATACAAAATGTTAAACTTGGACAAGCAATTTGGTACCTAACTTGGAGAGACTGAGACTCCACTAAAACTCTCACTTCTTGACGTGTTATATGTGGTAGGGGCCCACATATTTATGGACTGGACTAGAGGCAGAAAGATGGCTTTATGCCATTTCTTTTTGAGGACTGTCCCCATGCCATAGCTCCATAGCACCTTGTCTACTTCTACAATAACAGTAAGTATAATGCTGGCAGAAGCAATAGCAAATACTTGACTTATTTAATCCTTAGAATGACCCAAGAGGGCATATACTGTTATTAACCCAATTTTATAAATTAAGAAACTAAGCGCAGAGTGGTTAAGTAACTGGCCCAACCTCACAGAGGTAGTAACATAAGAACGCAGAGTGCCTACTCTGACCTACCTCACCATCCTGCCTTTGGCCCCCTGGGAACTAACTGCCTATGTCCTTGTCTGTCTCTCCCATTAGATGGTGAGCTCCTTCAGGACAGGGACTGTGACTTATCCATGTTAAGGTCCCCCAAACCTGGCTTCTAATGTCTGCACGTTTAGCACCAAGACTATCCTATGGGGAAATTTAAAATGAGAAACAGGCAATAACAGGCATCCTTGGATCAGTGTGTCAAAACCTTATTCACTTCAGTTTAGTGTCCCCAAAAGTCTCTTACAATATGTCTATCAAAGACCAAGAAGTCCTTTTGAACTCTGAATTCTGTTTTTTTCCAACTTGTCATTGGTTGAAGTAAACCTAAAGCCATTCTGAAGAATTTTGCATAGTATACCAGGAGACTCCACTGTATTAATACTGTTTTATGAGCTCAGTTACCACTTAGTCCTCTTTGATATGCTGAACACCTTGGAAAGTTTCATGTAGCATAACAAACCAGCATATCCTTTACAGTTGGTTACAGTGTGATTGTGAACGATTCTATAAGAAGTTGAGCATCAAGCTTGGGGCATAATGCCCTATGATGGCAGTACCTTTTCTTTGGGAAAATAAGATTTCACGGACGCTGCCTTCCCTAGGAATGTAAATCTGAAAACTGGTTTTGTTATTTCTTAGTTATTTGCCTTGTTCCACAGACATTTCAAATGTTGACTGTACAAAAACTAAAATTTAATCAGCTAAAATTCCATTATGTTGGCCATTAATTTAAGCTGAGTAGCAAAAATATATTATGATCTCCAATGGTTAGCAGAATCATACTCTTCTAATTATTTAAGTTAATTATTCTTATGGTAGAAAATTACATGTTCATTAATTTTGTGCTCTGTATATAGCACGATGACGGAGGAAAAAAGTTTATCTAGACAAAACCTAAGTTAAATTGTATCTGAAGAACATACCCATTTTGGAATTTAGAAATGACCATAATGGGCCCAAAGGACTCCTCTTTGGCAAGGTACATGTGGTCCTCCACATCTGTGAACACAGTTGGTTCCATAAAAAAGCCTTTTTGGGGAAAAAAAGAGAAAAGAACGTCAATTATAGGTTAAGTCATTTTCAATTAATAGTTCTCTCACTTAATTACATTATAATTTTTTTCTTTCCCTCTGGCCCAGTACCACAACAAAGAGTTTCATTTCTCTATTTGGTGTTGGCATTCTTTATTTTTTTATTCTTATTCATTCTTATTCTTATTTCTAATGTCTTTATTATGAAAATTTCAAACATATGTAAAAGTAGAGAAAATAGTATAATGAACAATAAATATCCATATTTTGCTATATTTATTTTTTCCC
>NW_012151317.1:796-1389 GCF_000956105.1 Propithecus coquereli | reverse complement strand
AAAAAAATAAGGACTAATTGTTTTAAACACTAACCATAATACTGTTATCACACCTAAAAATCCATTAATGGTCCTAGAAGTACTTTTCAAGTAAAAGCAATTTCTGTACAACTCATAGAGCAAATTCAAAGGTGCCTCACCACTCTCGTCACAAATTCATCGTGGATGGATTCTTCCACAAACAACCGCCCGGCTGCAATACAGTTCTCTCCTTTGTTGAAAAATACTGCTCCCATGCCCTTCAGCAGCAGAAGAGAAAATATTGCAAACGTTATTTGAGAAGTCGAGATTGTCATAAAATTGTATACACAGAGAATTAGGTGTTATTGGAAGCCAGCAAAAGATAAAGAGAAATCATAGACAATCCTCTTGGCCTTGTTGGTGATGAGGACTGCTTGGAGATATTCGATTTTGATTTAACATGTTTTTAGGGATTTTGTTTCCCCTTTCTTCCTTGTGATCCTTGAGCAGTTTACAAAAAAGTATGCAACAGTAAAGATATACCCTTACGGACAAATTTTGTATTGCAAGAAAATCTAGATTTTCTATAAATGTAAATGTAATAACTTGTATACTTAGTTTTGCTTTTAAAA
>NW_012151317.1:0-746 GCF_000956105.1 Propithecus coquereli | reverse complement strand
GCTAGGATTACAGGCATGAGCCACCACGCCCGGCCCTTTGTTTTTTTTTTTTAATCTTTAAGTTTTATTTAAAGTAAGTTTTTATACTTTGAAACAGGTTAAGACTCACAGGGTGCTGTGAAAATAGTCCAAGAGTTCCTGTGTACCCTTTACCCAGCTTCCCCATAACATCTTACAAAACCAAACCACATTGTTAAAACCACGAAATTGATGTTGCCAATTTTGTAAATAGGGAACCCTTTGTTGTGTCTAAAAATTTTACCGGAAGCTCAATCTGTAACACAGATAAAAGTAGAACTGTTCAATTCATCTTAATAGTCCTATAGATGACTTTTAGTTCCATATATATAAATCGTGATCAATCTACAGGGGCTATTTATTTATTTATTTTAGTGAAAGAAATTATATGCTGTCATGTTAACTGCAAATGAGGGATTTATTAATATAAGGATCTAGTGGTGTACCTCTCAGAGTCAATTTAGAGATTTATATAATAAAAATCTAGGTGTGTGTCTCACAAGGGTCAGGATCTAACATACTATTAATGCAGAGCAAGGCATAGGTAATAACAGCTTTTAAGTATACTTTATCAGGCTTTCATATAAACTTAGAACTTTTCACTTGAAAAATTATAAACACATATAAAAGTACACAAATAATATAATGAAACTCTATGTGCTCACCATCCAACTTCAACAATTACCAACTACCAACTCCTGGCCAATTCATTCCCTTGATTACTTCCT
>NW_012151316.1:16279-16943 GCF_000956105.1 Propithecus coquereli | reverse complement strand
TATTTTGAAAAAAATATTGTCTCAATAATGAAAATTTGATATTGCAACAAAAAATATTTTTAACTGAGATTTACATTCCAAATAGAAAAAATCCATTATATATTCAGGGACATCTAAGACATGTGCATATTATATGACATTCCAATAAACCTCTGTTTCTCATCTGTAGATTAAGCTCAAGAAACATAACCTAGAACATCCCTTTTTAGTGTATATCTTGAGAATTAACAGCATAAAGATGGGACAGTTGCTTGAATTTGCTCATTTGCACTGAGAAGATCTCAAGATTCAGCTCTTGAAGGCTGTTGGGATGGATCTTTAGGAATTCAATGAATTATCTTCTGGGTGTGGAGATTTTCTTTTCTAATTCTAACTTCTGTTCTTGGGAGATCCCAAAGATTTCAGGTCTTAGAAAACTCATATTCCGTTGACATCTCAAACTAAGAGTCATTGTAGAACACGTAAGCATTGGCATGCCATTCTGTAAATAGAAGGCACAGTCCCACTCAGAGAAGTCACCAGAGTACTTTGAGAGTAGGCAGACCTTCAGAATGGGACTTCTCATGGCAGGGATAAATTTGAAGCAGAACTTTTAGTGCAGGCTTGTAGTATACCCTAGGAGAGTTAAGAATTCTGTGACAGATTTTAAGATTGGGAACTTCTG
>NW_012151316.1:13698-14389 GCF_000956105.1 Propithecus coquereli | reverse complement strand
TCAACTTTATTACTCTGTTTTACTTTTTTATTAGGAATATAGATATAAGCATAATCAAATGTTTTTGTTGTGAATTACATGAATGGCTCTGATTGTTCACCTATCCTTGCATACGCATCTTGGCTATGTCCTTGTAATGGATATGTGTTCACCACCGTCTTGACACTGGGCTTGATCACATGTGCTTTGGAGATGATATGTGGGTGAAGTGACAGCAGACCTCGAGTTTTATCTGTTTCAGCTTTTCAGAAAACAAAACAAAACAAAATGCACAGTCTGGGTAGCCTGCTGGTGTTGTCTCATGAAATCAGTTTATTTAGATTGTTGTCTTTTCCCAGGTCTGAAAAAAGGACTTTGGTTAATCTGAGTTTGGTATTAGATATCCATGAGTCAAGACTGTGTAACTTAAAAGCATATGGGTTAGCTATCAATATTTGAGATAGCTTTAATTTAATCTTGAGGACATTTGTCAAAGATATCAAAGGGCTCAAAACACCTGATGAAAGCAGAATCCAGGTCATTGCAAAATAATAGCAATTTATTTAACTAAGAGTGATAATCAAAACACTTTAAAGGCAATACAGGAAGTTACATGTATATAAAAATCTTAACTTTCCAAGTTTAGTTTTTTTCCAAGCAATCAAAAACCTAACAAGGACAACATAGGAATTATCTTGATAAAACACAAATT
>NW_012151316.1:2071-2974 GCF_000956105.1 Propithecus coquereli | reverse complement strand
TTATAAATGATACTGCAGTGACTATCCTTTGCAAATGTAAGTTTTTATTATGAGAAATTTTTTTGAGAGTAAATTTCTAGAAGTGAGATAGGTTGAAAAGTATCAATCTGTTTGTTATGGGCTGTGTTAGGATTCCCCAAAATTTATATGTTAGGGCCTAACACTCAGCACCTCAGAATGTGACTATTTGGAGACAGGGATTTTAAAGATGTGATTAAGTTGAAATGAGCTCCTTAGAGTGGGCCCTAATCCAATGTGACTAATCCTTATAGGCAAAGAAACTTTGGGCACACAGAGACACAGAACGTGTACACACAGAGGAAGGACCATGTGACAGTACAGTGAGCAGATGGTCATCTGTTAGCTAAAAAGAGAGGACTTGGAAAAAACCAAACCTGTTGCCACCATTGATCTTAGACTTCTAGCCTACAGAACCGTGACACAAGAAATTTTTGTTGTTTAAGCTACCCACTCTGTGGTATTTGTTATGACATCTCTAGCAAACTAATATGCTACCTATGTGGATTTGTTAGATATTATCAAATTACCTTCCATAGGAGTTGTACTATTTTGCCATTTCCACAAACATTATATGAGATTGTCTCTTTTTCTTCAACTTCACTGAAGAGTGGGTTGTCAGATTTTTCACTTTTGTCAATCTAATGGGTATCAGATGATATTTTAGGCAGTGTTAATTTGCATTTTTCTTATTATAAGTAAAGTTGAATGTTTTTTTATACGTTTGAGTCAGTTTTATATTTTTTGTTTGCGTTTTTGTTGTATCTTTGTTAATATTTCTACATGATATTTATTCTTTTTTTCCCTTTGATTTTTAAAAGATTTTTCCTATTAGGGGTATCAGATCTTACCTGTGCTAAAAGTCAGAAATATTTTCTCCTAGTT
>NW_012151316.1:0-461 GCF_000956105.1 Propithecus coquereli | reverse complement strand
AAATCAATGTACACAAATCAGTAGCATTCATGTACGCCAATGACAGTTAAGCTGAGAACCAAATCAAACACTCAATATCTTTCATAATGGCAACAGAGAAAATAAAATACCTAGGAATATATTTAACTAAGGAGGCAAAAGATCTCTACGGGGAGAACTATGAAACACTGAGAAAGGAAATCGCAGAGGAGGTAAACAAGTGGAAAACCATATCATGCTTGTGGGTCAGCAGAATCAACATTGTTAAAATTTCTATACTACCCAAATTGATTTATAGATTCAATGCAATGCCTATTAAAATACCAACATCATTTTTTGCGGGTCTAGAATAAATAATTCTATGCTTTTTATGGAACCAGAGAAGACCCTGTATAACCAAAGCAACTTTAAGCAAAAAGAACAAATTGGGAGGCATCAATTTACCAGACTTCAAGCTATACTGCAAAGCTGTATTCACCAAA
>NW_012151315.1:8325-8705 GCF_000956105.1 Propithecus coquereli | reverse complement strand
TCCAAGGTTATTTCCTTTTATCCCCTTTTCAAATGATGCAAATGCCAAACTGCTGACATAAGAAAATAATGATTGATGTTTGTCCCTACAAAACAGCATTCACATTTACAATAACCTGAGGAGCACAAATATACCTGGGCTTTAATGTTTCCCTGGGATCATGCTGGAACTCATTATTTTCTTAGAATGGATCAACCTTCACCCTCTTCTCGCCCTCTGTTGGACATCACCAAAAAAGCAGAGGAGAATATCAGAGAAGTTTACATCTCTGCTGCCCTATGATTTATCAAAGATAGGTGTATGAAAATTTATTTTGTAATAATATTCTTTCATACTATGTTTCATGAAGATATTTGATGCCTTTTGTAATGAAAATAGAA
>NW_012151315.1:5851-6510 GCF_000956105.1 Propithecus coquereli | reverse complement strand
TACCCCTCCCTCCTTTCAAATCCTTGGCAATTAGTGATCTCTGTACCGTCTCTTTAGTTTTGCCTTTTCCAGAATGTGATATAATTGTAATCATATAGTATACAGTCTTTTCGGACTGGCTTCATTCACTAAGCAGTATGTATTTAAGGTGCTTCCATGTTTTTTCATTCCTTAATAGCTCAACTTTTTTATTGCTGAATAATATTCTATTACATGGGTGTGTCAATATTTGTTCTTCCTTTCACCTGTTGAAAAACATCATGGTTGTTTCCAACTTTTGGCAATTATGAATAAAACTATTATAAAGTTTTATGTGTATAGTTTTTTGCAGACATAAGTTTGCAACTCATTTGGGTAAATGCCAAGCAGCTGAGTAGCTGGATCATTAGGTAAGACTATGTTTATGAAAATGCCAGATGGTTTTCCAAAGTGGCTATATCATTTTTCATTTCCAACAGCAATGAATGAGAATTTGTTTTGATTTACATTCTCATTGGCATTTGGTGTTGTCAGTGTTTTTGACTTTAGTGATTCTAACAGGTATGTAATGATCTCTTACTGTTTTGTTGTTGTTTGCTTGTTTGCTTTGAGTAGTCTTCAGTGGCATTATTGTTTTAATTTACAATTCCCTAATAACATAAGACATTAAGAATTTTTAT
>NW_012151315.1:2762-3106 GCF_000956105.1 Propithecus coquereli | reverse complement strand
CAGATTTCCTTTCTTTTGAATATATACCTAGCAGTGGGATTACTGGATTATATTGTAGCTGTATTTTTAGTTTTTTGAGGAACCTCTATACTGTCTTCCAAAGTGGCTGTATTAATTTACACTCCCACTAATAGTTTGTAAGGCTTCCTCTTGCTCCACATACTCACTGCTATTTGTTATTGCCTTTTTTTTTTTTTTTTCTGAGACAGAATCTCACTGTGTTGCCTGGGCTAGAGTGCCGTGGCATCATGTCATCCTAGCTCACAGCAACCTCAAACTCCTGGGCTCAAGCGATCCTTCTGCCTCAGCCTCCCGAGTAGCTGGGACTACAGGCATGCGCCACC
>NW_012151315.1:0-572 GCF_000956105.1 Propithecus coquereli | reverse complement strand
AATGTGATTTTTATCTTTGATTCTCTATAGCTGAAATATTCCCCTCCGCCGGCTTCTTTATACTTCTTATCTTTGATTTTCTGTAGTTTGAGTATCGTCTGCCTAGGTGTAGAGTTTTTGCTATGTATCTGCTTGGTTTGCTTTGAACATTCTGAATAAGTGGTTGAGTGACTGTCATTTTGAGCCATATTTGCTTCATATATTTTTTGGTCTTTTTATTCTCCTCTATTTTTCTGTTCTCTTTACATGTATGTTATAGTTTTGGAATTATTATCCAGTTTTTAGATATTCTGGCTTCTTTCCTTTTTTTTCTTCTCTTTATTTTAAGTTTGAGAAGTTTCTATTAATGTGTCTTCTAGTTCACTGATTCTTTCCTCAGCCATGTGCAATCTACTGATGATTCCATCAGACACTAATTATTCTGTTTCAGACAATTCAATTTATGATTTCCTATTGATTATTTCTTAGAGTTTTCAAGTCTCTGATTACATTACCCATCTGTTATTTTCCCATTGTCCACTTTTCCTGTTAGAGCCCTTACTATATGTGAGTCTCATATCAATGCTCACTTT
>NW_012151314.1:5488-5969 GCF_000956105.1 Propithecus coquereli | reverse complement strand
AAAACAGTCTCTGGCTTCAAAGGGCTCATGATCTGTTTTTCTCCAGTTTATGCCTATTTGGGTCCATTAAATCTAAATATGTTAGGGCCAGATCTAGGACCACTATCTTCTGTAGCCTTTCTTATTTCTTTCACTGTGAATCTGGAAATGTACCTTGAACCCGCATGTTATTTAAGCAAAATATGTCAGAGAGAGTAGATGTTTGTCATGTTTTCTGGCTGATCAGATTATTTTATAAAACAATGTATTTGGGGGACACCTAATGTTAAAAGTTCTCCCTCTCCAAAATAGAACCTAGAAAAACTTACCTCATCAATCTCCTGTGCAAAGTGCAGGCACATGATCTGAGCTTTATTCGTCAGGTTTTTCATTAAGACCAACGTGAACATCTTGAGTAAGTAAGCTCTTGGTGGAATCCGCTTTGCTAGAAAATGTTGCAGAGATGTCTGGCTCTGTGGTTTGGCAATGTTTTCAAGGGTCA
>NW_012151314.1:5067-5438 GCF_000956105.1 Propithecus coquereli | reverse complement strand
AAATCAATAAACTGTGATCCTATCCTCTTATAGAGAAAGCAATTTGAAATGGATCAAAACTTAACTGTGAGAGCTAAAAACTATAAACCTTATAGAAGAATGTGTAAGAGTAAGTCTTTGTGACCAGGGATAGGTAAAAATTTCTTAGATAGGACAGAACAAGAATGAACCAGAAATTGATAAATTCAACTTCATTAATTTTAGAGGATTATAATTTTCCAAAGACATTGTTAAAAAAATGAAAAGGTAAGCCACAGACTGAGAGAAAATATTTACAAATCAATAAACTGTGATCCTATCCTCTTATAGAGAAAGCAATTTGAAATGGATCAAAACTTAACTGTGAGAGCTAAAAACTATAAACCTTATAG
>NW_012151314.1:2896-3527 GCF_000956105.1 Propithecus coquereli | reverse complement strand
AAATTTTTGAAAACAATACCATTTACAATAGCACCAAAATTGAAACATTTAGTGATAAATTTAACAAAATATGTACAAGATCTATGTGCTTAAAAGCAAAGAATTGCTGAAATAAATTTAAGCAAATAAATGTATTCAATAATAGTATAATGTCAAGTCTCCCCAAATTTATCTGTAGATTCAAAACAATCTCAAATAAAACTTTACCAGGTCATTTGAAGAAACTAACCAGCCGATTTAAAAATGTATGTGGAAATGCATAGGACCTAGAGTAGACAAAACAATTCTGAAAAGTGAAACAAAAATAAAAAACACATATACATGATTTCAAGATAAGTATAAAGCATAGTAATCAAGGCAGTGTAGTATTTTCATAAATATAGACACACAGGTGAATGGCAGAGAAAACAGAGTCCAGAAATAGATGCACACATCAATTGATTTTCAATAAAGATGCCAAGATGTTTCATTGTGAAAAGGATAGTCTCATCCACAAATGATACTGGAGCAATAGAATATCTATATGCAAAATAAATAAATCAATAAACTGTGATCCTATCCTCTTATAGAGAAAGCAATTTGAAATGGATCAAAACTTAACTGTGAGAGCTAAAAACTATAAACCTTATAG
>NW_012151314.1:0-382 GCF_000956105.1 Propithecus coquereli | reverse complement strand
TATAGCAATGATAGTATCTTGAGAATCTATTATGTATCACTGTATCTATATTCTTCCAGAGGCTTTCTATACATGAGGCAGTACAAACTCCTTGAATTCTTACAGACAATAGAGAACAGCACGTTTATTATCCTTCACCTCTTCAAGCTTCAGTGGAAGCCAATTAGAGCTATTCACATTCTCAGCTATTGGATCTATGTTTGTCCTTTTGTCCTATCACCTCTCTGCCTTCATTGTTTCAGACCAAAGAATAGAATATATTTAAACTCTTCCCACATGATTCCCAGAAGCCACTCCTTTTACATCTCTGCCTTTCTTGCCCATTTGCTTTTACCATACAACCTAAAACTCTTTAGCCAAGATTCACTGGGTCTAACTACCA
>NW_012151313.1:10235-12045 GCF_000956105.1 Propithecus coquereli | reverse complement strand
GCTTCCCTTGTGTCGAAGATCCCAGGTGTAAGCGATCACTGAAGGGAAACTAGATGGCTCTGCAGCTGTCAGCATTGCTGGGGGCATCTGACTAAAATGAGGTGTATTTACAACACCCCACATTACCTGCATCGTCACTGGATGTGTAGGAAGCAACAAAGCCTCCATACGGCCTCGATCCATCAGTGAAAAAAATGACTTTCATTGTGTTTCCCGAAGATTTCATCTCGTTGCTTACATTCACACTACTACACAGTTTCTCTAGCTGGGGTGAGTTGCTTCTAATGCCATTGAATACCTGTTGGGAAAATGGTTTAACTTTTAGACACCCAGTCCACCTCACTGCATCCTTCCTAGGAGGTGATATTCCCAGCCCAGCCCCACTTCCTTCCACTGGGATCCCATGCCAAAATGAATTACTTAACAAGGTGGGCTTCCGTTCTGGTGGCACAAACCACACTGTTACTCTGAGCACGTTTTGTGACCCCGGGGTCATTTCACTAAAATGAAAGTATTGCAGTAATGTCCTCCTGCCATGTGGTGACAAATGAAAAACCGCCGTGCACTCTGCAACTGGAAACTGTGCTCTAAATGTAAAGTAGATGCCGCCACGCTTACATCGTGGGGCACAGAGTTCACCGATGGGCAGTTTTTCTTAACAGTGCATCAAGACCTTTGATATTCGGCAAGGAGGCTTAAATGTTAGTCTCTGATGATCTGAAGCATATAATAACTTAGATATTTAAAAATGCTTTGAAAAGTAATTTAAGAAATCAATCTCCATATAAATGTAATAGTTCTTTCCTAATTACTTATGGTTTCAAAGCTTCAATTTTCTTACTCCTTTGAATTTTTAAGTGTGGATTAGGGTAATGTGGACTCAAAAATATTAAACATTAACTCGTTATTGACACAGGTATGATAATTGGCAAACTATTATTCCACGGCTATACCAAACCAAGCAAATGCGTTAGCATCCTTGGTTTTTACGGCTCAAAAAAATCCAGAAGAAATAGCTAAATAATAATTCATTGATTGATTGATAGTTCCATTTGCAAAAAGGGTTTGAATGGCTCACACTTATAATAGAAATAATGACTCAGACTATGACATTGAAAGCTATACAGAAGGAGAATGCACTCCATAACCAAAGATGGGAGCTTTTGCATTTACTATAATTGATTATATTAAGCTCTTTGGAGCTTCTGGTTTAAAGTGTTTTTGGTTCACGGGACCAGATGAAGAATTTGCTATCATTTACTAAGCAGACAAAATGCTGGACTTTGCTCATCGCCCACTCGCACTATCTAATCCAGCCCAACACCCTCTCGGGCAGATATTAGTATCCCTGTTTTCCAGATTAAGACACTAGAATTCAGAGAGATTATGTAATTTGTGGAAGTTCAAAGAACAGTAATAATAGGACTGGGATTCCAACCATCCCTCTGATTCCAAACCATGAAATAATGCATAAAAACAAGATGACAAATGTTTGAATAATGCTGAAAGCAGGAATGGGCACCACACTGCCAGATCAAAGGAGATTATAACCAACTGTAGAGTTAATGGGGCACCTTGGAAACCATGATCAATGGCCATTATCTCTGCCTCCATGTCTGCCCCTGGTGTAGAATCACAATGACTGAAAATTTTGCAATCATCCATTTATCACATGGACGTCGGCTTTTAAGAAGCAACCAGAATGCTACAAACAGTCCTGCCTTCTAATCCCTTTTGTACTCAGAAACTGCAACTCCCAGAAAACAAGTAGGTAGGAAGTAGGCACATGAGATTTAGGATAGGCTATAAA
>NW_012151313.1:8352-8900 GCF_000956105.1 Propithecus coquereli | reverse complement strand
TGACAAGTAAGACCTGGCTTGGAATTTGTGGTTGTTGCTGTATATTTTATTTTATTATTTGAGTTTTAAGACTATGACTGTTCATATTCTCTTTCCTGTAAGAGATATAAATAATCTGCTGGTAAAATTCCTAAAAATCGTCATATTCCATATGATTTAAATTTCATTTGGAGACCCGAATGAAATGAGAGCGTGAACCAGGCAGTCATCAGGGAGGAACATTCCAGACAGAGGCAATAGCCAACATGGGAGCAGCTCAGCGTATTCAAGGAACAGAACAGAGTCTGGGTGGCCGATCCGGGTGAGCAGAAAGGAGGAGAGTCTGAGATAAGACAGGCAGGCAGAAGAAGGAGGTGGGCCACTGTGAGGATTTGGGAGTTTCTTCTGACTGAGGTGAGAAGCCGTTAGAGGATTTTCTAGGGGAGCAACATGATCCGAGTTAGGTTTAAAACCATCCACTGGCTGCTGTGTTGAGAGCGTGGGGAGACAAGAGTGGTGGTAGGGAGACCAGGTGGAGCTTATCAAAACACTCCAGGTGAGTGGCGGTG
>NW_012151313.1:2460-3223 GCF_000956105.1 Propithecus coquereli | reverse complement strand
TTGTTACCTATAGAATACTTGGCCTTGAACCCCACATGAGTAGGGCTGTTGTTGGACCGGAATCTCAAATACATGACGTCTCCTGAGGACAGCTGACTTCTGGGCAAAGACATCCCACAAAATTTGGAAAGTATTGGTGCATTGGAATCAACTCCATCCCGCAACTCGAGGAAGTTGGAAGTACAGCTAAAGTGGGAAAAAATTTCTGTTAAATTTATAAGGCCAATTGCTTTGACTTATTTTGGTAATGAAGACTTCACTAACTTTCTGCGAGGATATTATTAAATAATCATTTCTATAGCATAAGATGCTCTGACAGAGCCAGTGTAAGGCTGCATGTCACTTTAAAATGCCGTATAGTATTTTTCTTAATAATACGTTCTTTCATTAATAGCTCAAAAAGACAGATTTTAATGTTCGACATTAAAGAATATTTACTTCTCTTTCATAGTCTGTATTAATTTTACAAGTATAAAAGTCATTTTCAAATTAGCCCCTATGAACTTCAAAAAAAAGAAGTATTTTGTTTCACATGCTGATTTGATACATTTCATGTGACAAAGATAAACTCTGTCTTGATGGCTCTGTGACCACAGCTAATGGATGGTCCCAGCAGGAATTTTCTGTGTTCATAAACGCGGACAAGCATTCACCTAGTATTTCTGGACAAAGTCAAACCAGCCCATTAATGGGCTGATCAGTGAGTGGAAGAGTAGTGTTATATCCAGTGCCCAGCAACGGCAAGCAAGAGCTCTTGTCTCTA
>NW_012151313.1:0-365 GCF_000956105.1 Propithecus coquereli | reverse complement strand
TTACAATATTTCTATAACTAGATTTAACTTTCACTTAGACATCTTATAATGGAAAGATTGAAGGACTTTTGGGGATCAATAAGATTAGTTTATTTTATACCTGTGGAGAGTTTCACTTTGGTCACTAACTAGATATGTGACCTTGGAAAAGTCCAAGCCTCATTTCGCTTACCTGTAAGATGGAAATAATACTACTTTCCTTAAAAGTCGCCATAATGAGATATTAAATGCATTAAACATATAATAGGTGCTTGATAGTAGGTAGCTATACTTATTAATGCTATTACTGTGAGTTCAAAAAAGAAAATTTTACATGTTATTTCTCAAATCTATTTAAACAAGGAAGACCAAGCAATTGCAGGAAA
>NW_012151312.1:16832-17593 GCF_000956105.1 Propithecus coquereli | reverse complement strand
TAGAAAAGTAAAATTAAAGAGGCCTTTCCAATATAGAATCAATAGGAATTGGCAATAAATATTACAGGAGGCTAGAGAGAAAGATAAAAAATACACAGACAATAGCTTCTAGGCCTCTAGATTGGGGAAATGAGTGACTGCACCACCAATATATCTGTCCCCATATTCCAAAACCTACTTCTCTGTCCCTGTCTTAGTCAGCCAGGTCTTCTGTAACAAATTACCACACAGTGATTTGCTTAAACAACATTTATCTCTCAGAG
The DNA here is from genome assembly GCF_000956105.1 of Propithecus coquereli. NCBI lineage: Eukaryota > Metazoa > Chordata > Mammalia > Primates > Indriidae > Propithecus > Propithecus coquereli. Next base: position 17,330 of record NW_012151312.1, on the reverse strand, counting down.
TTCTGGAGGCTGGGAAGTCCAAGATCAAGGTGCTTAGAGATTTGGTTCTGGTGAGGACCCACTGCCTGGCCTTCTTCTTGCTGTGGTGCGCATCACAGAGCAGGGAGAGAGAAGGTAAACTCTCATATCCTTCCTTATAAAGGCACTAATCCCACTCATGAGGGCTCCACACTCCACCTAATTAGCTTCCATAGACACCACCCCCTAATACCATCACACTGGGGATTAGGATTTCAGCATAGGAATTTTGAGGGGATACGACCATTCAGTCCATTGTAGTTCCAGTTATCAATTCACAACACTACTCTTTATCTAATCTGTGATCCCAGTTGCTTCTCCTCTCTCATCCTTCCCCTTCATCAGATAGCATTTTTGTTGATTCTGCCTCTAATTTGACCTGATGCTTTATAAACTTTCAACCTCCTTTATCCCTAATGCCAATAACTTAGACTTATCATTTCTCATTTTTCCTACTGAAATATCTTTCAGTTAGGCCTT
>NW_012151312.1:2992-5607 GCF_000956105.1 Propithecus coquereli | reverse complement strand
CATTTTAAAAAAATATATATGTAAGTATACTCTTTAAAAAAATTGGAGATAGAAAATGGGCAAGGTATTGTAGAATATAGTTAAATTAATGTTGATATTTACATGTATGTCATTGGTATTGTGGTTTATTAGGCAAATATCGTTGATATTAAGAGATGGATTCTGCAAGATTCTTATTCTTAAGATGCACCTTTGGAAGCATCATTTTGGATGCACCCTACCTTCGAATGGTTTGAAAAATGGAGTGTGGGTGTGTAATGAGAGAAACGAAGCAGTTAGTGAATATAAGGGTGTTTATTTAATCATTTTTGTTTCTATTAGTTTGAAAAGTTTCTGAATACAATATACGTCTATATTCATACATGCATAAAGATAATAGCTATTCCTACCTCATACACTTGTCTTGAGCAACTAAGTGTGTTATTTTATGTAAAGAGCTTACTACTACTATGTTTGATAGATTATTATTAATTAATGCATGTTAGATAACATTAAGTTACAGAGAATTTTGCGATGAGAAAACTGAGAACAAATTTTCCAGTGGTTCAAAATAATAATAATATCCAGTCACGTGTGTACTGCCTATATCTTTCTAAAGCAATCCTGCCATCTGATTTCCCAACTTATGCTTGAATGCCTCAAATGAGAGTAATTTATTACCTTTTATTTCTTCTATCTTTGGAAAAATCCATGTTTCATGCCATTTTAAGTCCCTTTGTGTGTGTGTGTGTGTGTGTGTAGCTTTTTTAAAATTTCAGAATATTTTGGGGTACAAACATTTTGGTTACATAAATTGCTTCTGTACAGTTTGAGTCAAAGCTATTCGTGTGCCCCTCACCCAGATAAGTCCCTTTTCTTTAATGAAGTTTCTCAAGAGCGTTCTGATCCCAAATGAAATTTGTTTTTCCTGAACTTCTACGGATTAATTTATTACCTGTATTACTGCTCTGGGAATTTAGACGTAGATATGCAATTCTCATTTTCCCTGCCTATTGCTACGCTAAAATACTTTGCAGCATTCAGTGCGGTGCCCATTTCTAGTATGAGACCAAAAACAATTTTTGAGAATGATAAAAATAACAGTTTAAGAAAAGAAGAATATTCTATAATATGGCTGGAGCTAATCTTTTAAGATTGTGCTTAATTGTGAAATTCAAGTTTTCCCAAAAAGTCTGAAATTTAAAATGAGAATAATCACATACCTTTAAAGATCTCTTTAATTGCATCATTCAACCCACAGTGCAAAGATATACCGGATTTTTTGATTTCTCTGTGCACTTTAATTCCCTGCCTCCTTCCTAAGTGCAAAGAATTTTCTGTAATAAAAATTGGCCCCAGAATAGGATTAATGTAGATGAGATTCACTCCAACACAATACCAATCATAATCCCTTCAATTTAACTTTCTTCTTCTATGAAATTTGCAAGGAAAGAAATTTAATTTTTCTTGAAGACAAATGTATTAATAGTTAATAAAAACAAAGTCCAATGACAGTGTTAGTAAAATATAAGAAATACGCATAAAGCCCTTCTATATTTGAATAAGATGAGTTGAGCAGCATTAACTTTTAGATATGAAATATGATGTAAGTGAGAAGAAAAACTTCAGGTAGCAGAAAATATTTGCCTATTGAGGTAAAATGTTGACTGGATCTATGTTACGGCGATAGATCACAGACATATTATCAGAAAGATTGCCCTTTCAGATATCGGTGGAATGCAGATGTACATTATTAATAGTCTAAGAAATTCACAGATATGTTTATTGTGAATTCCTTACTGTAAAACAAATAAAGGCTATGGGATATATAGTGGACCCTTTTTTTCCCTATCTTTGCCCCTTTGCATTCTGCATCCTCCAATGTTATATTTGATTTATTTTGGGGTGGTTCCAAGTTGGGCCTGTCCAATCAGATTATTCCAAATTCTTAGCCATAATATTTCATTCGGAGATTGGCACACAAGAAACGTCAATTCACTGAGAGTTATCTCTGGGAGCTTATTAATCAGGTAGTTGAATTAGCTAGGATAGGGTAGAATATACTGAAGTGACAAACCCTGGCATCTCAATAACTTAACAAAATAAAGACATATTTATAGGTCAAGGAGAGTCCAGTTGGGGTTGGATCACACTCTTCCTGCTTGTAAATTTATCATATGAAATACATGGCCTTCTAGATCACTACAGCTGCAAATGAGTGGAAGATACAGAAAAAATATATATTTTTAAGAGTCAGGCCTGATTGTGACTTAGACTATTTCCTCCCACAACTCATTGACTAAAGCTCAATCATGTAGCTCCAACAATGTGAAAATAAGACAAGACAAATGAGTGTTCCCATGTGCCCATAACAGGAATAACAGGGTGATGAAAATGTCTCTGTCTTAGTGCTCTTTCTATAGATGTTAATTATTTCATAAAATATGAGTCTTAAGTAAGTGGTGTCCACTTTTACACACCCAAAAGTAAAAAAACAAAATTATTAGAATGAAAGCAGACAGAGAGAGGCATTGTCCCAAGCACACCATTAAAGCATCTGCGTATGACCTCCTAAACGCTTCCCTTCATTTTTTTCCTAAGTAAAGTTTGAGCTGAATTTCTCCCTCTTAAAATCA
>NW_012151312.1:0-752 GCF_000956105.1 Propithecus coquereli | reverse complement strand
AGCATAGTGCAGCAGGCACTATAGTTGTTAAACATTAATTTATCTCTTGATTCACTGGACATTTTGTAAATATCTGGCATTACAGTTTTTTACCCTCTGTGCACAGGCTTCTGAACAAAAACAACAGCGTAACCCCCAAATTCTATCTATATTTTTTTCCTATCATTTCATCTTTTCTATTGGCCAGTGAAGAAACAAAAAGCTAAATTGTGACATTTCGGGTCATGGACCTGTTTTGGTCCCTGTGATATATCTTGTGAGGAATGGTGCAGAGCTGACCATTTGTTAATGACTGATGCCTATTCTGGCCTGTTCATACCACCACCAGTGAACCGTATTTGGTTGAACTATGCGGTCCTCTGATATGTTATTCTTTCACTGTTCTTACACTTTTGGATGTTGGATGCCATGTTGTCTTGTGTGGGTGCCCAAGCTTGGCTTAAAACTCTAGTGCATTCTCTCTTCCAAGGGCTAAGACATTTGGAGGAGATGTAGCTGCTTCCTGGGAATGCAGCTGCCAAGTGTGGAAGTTAAATAAGCACAGAAATTTAAATGACATATCATGTAAAACCCAAGTCAGATCCAACTGGGGTATCTCCAAGAAGCATCTTTAAATATCAATTTTAATCTATGTTAAATTTTCATCTTAAATTAAACGCTTATGGAGATGAATGGATTACTCGATGTGTGGAAATCATACACTTGGACTAAGTTTCATGCCTAATCTGAAACGTGTTTTTTCTGTGGTTCAA
>NW_012151311.1:21054-21690 GCF_000956105.1 Propithecus coquereli | reverse complement strand
GCACAGACCCCCTTGGGTAGGCATTCTCTGCCTGCATGCTCATCTTCTGTGCTGACCGGAAGCTCACTGAGCACAGGGCCACATCTTCTTCACCCGTGTACCCCTGACAGCACGTGACTCACAGGGCTGATCTGGAAGGCCTGGGGACGTAAGAAGAGGCATTTAAGACCGGTTTGCAGTTTTTGGGCCAAGCAGAGGGAAACTTCCAAGCCCTCAAAGTTGTACACCACGAAGCAACCATAGCCAGAGCAGCTATTTTAGGGCAGGGCCACCGGGTCTGTTAATTCAATAACCATCTAATGGGTGGACAAGTTTTGAATCAGAGCTCCCACTTACAGACTGTTCGACCACAGCAAGTTACTTAACTTCTTTAAATCTCAGTTTTGCCATCTGTAAAATGGGGTTGATAACACCACCTATTTCGTCACTTGTTGTGAAGCATAGAAAGTGCCTAGCCCAGTGCCTGGCACATAGTGTGTGCTCAAAAAATAGTAATTATTATTGTTAGTATAACCTCAATTATTTTTAACAAAGTAACCAGGATCTAACCACCACTTGAATTCTCAACTAGGGCTTCTCTAAGAAGAAAGGCTATTGGGAATCTACTTATAAGTATACAGATAAAACATTCTATTA
>NW_012151311.1:7791-9059 GCF_000956105.1 Propithecus coquereli | reverse complement strand
AGGATTACAGGCGTGAGCCACCGCGCCCGGCCGAGGTTTTGAGTGATTTTGCCTCTTGCTGATATAAAGTTCGGTTGGCGGTGGCCAGGGCCCTCGCTTCACGCAGTCATTTGGGAACCAGGTTGACGAAGGACCCACCATCTCCTAATTGTGGTTTGCGAGGTCCCACCAGACACCATCTGGAAGATGGGAAAACAGAACACAGAGACTCGCTGGGGTGGGGGGTTCACGGCCAGGCGGGAGGCTGCACTCTTCCGCCCACATTCTGTTGGCCAGACCTTGGTCGTGGGGACGCCACCAAATGGGAAGGAAGGTGGGAGATGGAGTCTGGCTGTTCCCGATGGAGGGGAGGTGGGCTGGCCCTCACCGGTAGGCTTAGGAGGGATGGCGAAGTGAAGGTGACCTACGAGGTCCCTCCTGGTGCCAGTCCCCTGGGGTGTTGGAAACTCACTCTTAGAGCGTCTCGCAGGAGGAGGCTGCCACTGTCCCTCTCACTGTATCTTTCCTACTTGCAGCTTCTCAGTACTGTGGCCCCTGTGCCCACCACCTGCAATCCAAGTGACATGAGCCACGGGTACGTGGAGGTAAAGGTGAGTAGGCTCGCTCTCAGGTGGCTGCGTGCTCTCCAACCAGGTCACCTACAGTGACCAGCAGAGACGTTTATGTCGCAGCCCAGATTGCAGAACGGGGGATGGACACAGAAAGAAACACACAGACACACACAAGGACATACAAGACTGCAGTAGACAATTCTACCAGTCGCTTTATTATATAGTTTGTCTATGTCCGGCAGCTGCTTCCTGGTATGTGACTACCTTGGGCGTCTTGAGGAAACACATTTTCGTTCCTTCCAGACGATTGCTTAAGGGAAGCAGACGTTTGCATCTTAACTTCTTGTATCTTAACTTCTTTATCTCATTACCGTATGCAGGACAATGAGACGCCTTGGCTTATTTGCAAGACCCCAGGCGCTTGGTTATCTATCATAAAGCTATCTGTCATGAGGAATAGTTCTGTTTGTCCAACAGGCTATGTCCGGACCTATTGACCTCTGGCGCCAAGGAGAGCACACCCAGTTTCACTGACTCTGGGCTTAAGCCAATTTTGCCCAGGGACAGCCCCTACAGTTTGTTAAATATCAAGGGTAGTTGAACATCCACTGTTTATAAGGATCTAATACTTCCCACAAGTCTCAGTCCTCAAAAATCAGTAGAAGACGTGGACCTCACATCGGATCATGAAGAGCAGTGTGGCCGATGTGGCCAAAC
>NW_012151311.1:3879-4591 GCF_000956105.1 Propithecus coquereli | reverse complement strand
TCTTTTGGGTAGATGCCCAGTAATGGGATTGCTGGATCAAATGGTAGTTCTACTTGCATCTCTTTAAGGTATCTCCATATTGCTTTCCACAGAGGTTGCACTAGTTTGCAGTCCCACCAGCAGCATATGAGTGTTTACAGCCAGTTTTTTTAACATATAAAAGAAGAGGGTGGGAAAGCACCTGTGCTTGCCGAGCTACGCAGCGAGCCGCTTGGTCTCCATCCGTGTTAGAACAGAGGTGGGCATGAAAACGTTCTTCAGTGTGAGGAGGACAGAATTAAAGTTAACTTTTGCCGAGTGCTAACGGGAAGACTATGGGACAAATTCTGATAAACAAAGACTGTAGTGCACGAGCGGGCTTGGAAAATGCCCACCTAATGTTCTCTTGAGCAAAACAGCTTGTTGCAAATCACGAAAGAAACTTCCAGCACAGCTGGAAGCAGCTAGGGGCACAGCTAGGAGCCGCCTGAGAAATGGCCAAGTGGGATTGTTCCAGGCGAATTTCTGTAACATGACCCGTTCATCCCCACACATTTCCATGGGAATGTTGAGCCCCAGCAATCTCTGCCACACCCAGAGCCCCCCCAAAAGGACTACAGGTGTAGCAAAGCTTGAATGCATTTCGTATTTAAGAGTAAACAGCTTTTAATGGAATACCCAATGTATTCTGCACATTACCAAGAGTATTATGTTTTGCGCAAAATAAGCCTCC
>NW_012151311.1:0-712 GCF_000956105.1 Propithecus coquereli | reverse complement strand
ATATATATACGCTACTCATACAGCTCAAAGCAATCTACAGATGTCATGCAATCGCTGTCAAAATTCCAGTGGAGTTTTTTACAGAAATAGAAAAAGCAGTTCTCTAATTCATATGGAAGCACAAAAGACCATGGACAGCCCAATCAATCCTGAGAAAGTAAAGCTGGAGGCATTTGAAACAACACTTCCTAATTTCGAACTATATTGCAAATCTGTAGTAATTAAAACAGTGTGATACAAACATGAAGACAGCCCTATAGACCAACTGAACAGAACAGAGAGCCCAGAAGTAGATCCACACATGTAGGGTCAACCAATCTTCGACAAGGGTGCCAAGAATACATACTGGATAAATGGTTGTGGGAAAACATGCAGAAGAGTGAAATTGGACCCTTATCTTACACAAAAATCAACTCAAAATGGATTAAAGACTTAAATATAATATCTGACATCATAAAACTACTGGAAGAAAACACAGGGGAAAAGCTTGACATTGGCTTTGGCAATGATTTCACGGATATGATGCCACACAAGCAAAAATAGGAGGGACTGCCTCAATCTAATGGTTTAATATGTTTTTGTGGGTTTCGTTTCTTTTTGGCAAAAGCGCCCATTTGTTTTTGGTATATTTCAAATCATGTGAATTAAATATATTCTTTTTATTTTTAATTGCAGACATAGAAGAATATTGCATGGAAGTGTTATGTAAGGT
>NW_012151310.1:5558-7926 GCF_000956105.1 Propithecus coquereli | reverse complement strand
ATGGCCTCTGAACCCGGGAGACAGTGCACAGAGTGGCTGAGAGCTGGGAATGCCGGATAAAAATAGAGGATGCCCAGTTCGATCTGAGTGTCAGATAAACAATGAATAACTTTATTACTATGAACGTGGCCCATGCAGGACTTGGGGTGTACAGCCAGCCCTCTGTATCTGTGGGTCCATATCCACGGATTCAACCAACTGTGGACCAAAAATATTAGGGAAAAAAAGTGCAAAATAATACTGTACCATAATAAAAAAATAATATAAATAAAACCAACATAGTATAACAACTATTTACACAGCATTTATATTGCATTAGATATTATAAGTGACCCAGAGATGATGTGAAGTATACGGGAGGACGCGAGTGGGTTACATGCAAATACTACACCATTTTATATGGGTGGATTTTGATGTCCTCAGGGGTCCTGGGACCAATTTCCCACAGATGCTGAGGGACAGCTGTACTTATACTAAAAAATTATTTCCTGTTTAACTGGCATTCAGATCGAAGCCGTCGTTGTTCTGGTTAAAGCTGGCAACCTCCTGAGAGCGGGCCTTGGAGTCTCAGACGCTCAGCTCAGATCTCGGCTTTGCCACCTTCTCGCTGCGGGAACCTCTCTGAGCCTCACCTCCCTTGTCTGCCTCCCAGGGCGGGAAGAAGGATTGAACGATAAAGTCCTGGCATAAGTGACAACTGTTATTATTGTGCCTGGCCAAGATCCCACCGTGAGAAGGCGATGGGCCAGTGTCCCCCTCCATCCTCTAGTTTGAGATCCCTGAGACTTCCCAAGGACGCTCAGTGGCCCACTGGCCACCCCGGAGATCCCAGTCCACGCAGCCCTCGAGGGGACGCGGGCGGAGGCGCCAGGGGCAGCTCTGAGACCAGCAGAAAGGGCCAGACTGCTGGTGGTCTGGCCTGGATGTCCCGAGCTCCCCCTAATGCCTGGGAGGAGCCCTGTGGGGCAGAAAGCGGGGAGGGGAGGCGCTGTCATCTACTCTGTGCTTCGTATGTGCCGGGCGTCTGTCATCTAATTCAATCCTCACAGAAACTTGTCGTTTCCATTGTGCAGCTGAAGGTGTGTGAACAGCGAGGCAGGAGAGGGCCCTGCTGCTTCTGTGCGGACCCCAGGCTGCTCGCGCCTTCCCCTTCCTCCCTGACGCTACATCGCAGCCCCCCCACAGCGCTGGGTGCCCCATTCCCTTTCCTGCTTCCTGTTTGACAAAGCACCCCTCGTCATCAAATACACTGACGACTGTACTTACGGAGTCTGGTTCTCTCCCCCTTCCAGAACGGGAGCTCCAGGTGGGCAGGTTTCTCAGTTCCCTTTTGTTTACTGTTGTGCTTGGTCCCGAGCCCCACTCAGCTGTGTGCATATTTGCTGAATGAATCAAAGACAGAACGACAACAATGATCATAGCTGACACTCACTGAGCACCCACCCTGCCCTGGAACTGTTGTAAGCACTTCGCATGTGCTCATTCATGAGCTCTTCACGACACCTCAGTGAGGCGCAGCGTGGCCAAGTAACTCGTCTGAGGTCACACAGCCAGTGGGCAAGCGTTGCAGTCTGGTTGGCCTGAGTTCCCCGTGGAGGATCTTCTACACGCTCCATGGCTTTTATTTAATACATGACCCTGGTTTTAGCTCTTCTCATGTGTGGCACGGCCCTGTTGGTGGCACCTCCTGCTCCTCCGTTGGGTGCATAATGAGCGTCTGTTGTCTTGTTCACTGCTGACTTAATCTCTTTGAGGGGAGGGACTGGCCTCCTTCACCTCTCTTTCCACTTTGCCACGCACGGTGTCCAGCCCATTGCAGTGTCTCCTCTCCATTTTCCTAGTTGGCTTTTATAACCACCCGATGAGGTGAGAAGCACAGGCATAACCATTCTACTGCCCGCATTTTGCCACAAGCCCAGAGAAGTGGATTTGCTCCAGCAGGAGGAAGCAGATAGTAACTAGGCTCTAGGTCTCCTGATTCAGCGCCCTCCTGGCCACACTCCACTGGGGTGGGCACCCACATGACATAGCCCCATGGGTTCTGGCTGCTGCCCAAGGCTTTGCTGGGGACCATGACCTGTTAGAACCAGGCAAAGGCAAAATACAGGTATTAGGGGTGCAGGGGGTGGGAGGGGACTCGAGCATCCAGCCAGACTCAGCCAAGGCTTGTGGGGCTCCCCTGGAGCTGGAGCACATGCGCGTGTGAGGGGCCAATTCCCAGCCCGTGGGGTGTATCTGCCAGGTGTGCTTCACAGCAAACAGGATGCAAAGCAGGGTATATTTAGCCTGTGGTTGCTGGCGCCAGGGGCCCAGCCCAGCACCCGCTGTCTCCCAATGGGGGAAAGTCTTCGGGGTGTTTTCCTCTTAC
>NW_012151310.1:2008-3523 GCF_000956105.1 Propithecus coquereli | reverse complement strand
ACACACACACACACACACACACACATACATATATCTCTCTCCATTCTCCTATTGACGAACATTTAGGCTATTCCCATTTTGGAGGGTTTTCAAATAAAACTGCTATGAATATTCCTTCACATGTCTTCTGATGAGCATAAACATTAATTTCTATTAACTAGAAGCGTTCTTGCTGGGTAGACTTATGTTTAGCTTTAGTAAATTTGCCAGGAAGTCTTCTAGGCTGTATCAATTTATACTTCTACCAGCAATACATGAGAGTTTGGAGGTTTTTGTTTTGTTTTGTTTTTTGAGACAGAGTCTCCCTCTGTTGCCCAGGCTAGAGTGCCGTGGCATCAGCCTAGCTCACAGCAACCTCAAACTCCTGGGCTCAAGCGATCCTTCTGCCTCAGCCCCCCGAGGAGCTGGGACTACCGTCATGTGCCACCATGCCTGGCTAATTTTTTCCATATATATATATATTTTTAGTTGTCCAGCTAATTTCTTTCTATTTTTAGTGGAGACGGGGTCTCGCTCTTGCTCAGGCTGCTCTCGAACTCCTGACCTCGAGCGATCCTCCCGCCTCGGCCTCCAGAGTGCTAGGATTACAGGCATGAGCCACCGTGCCTGGCTCAGCCCCCTTATCTTTAAGGTAGGAGCGACCAGACCTACTCTGCAAGCTTGTCCCATCGCTCAGTTAATCACACACACTAGGAGCCTGGCACATCGTCAATCCCCAGTGAATGATTCTACAACTGCTGTATTTGATAAGGTGGCATCGCAACCAGCCACAGTGCTATTTAGTGACACTTACCATGGGCCGGGCTCTAGTCTTGGAGCTGGGGAGATGAGGACGCGTGGGGTGTCCGGGGTGGGTGGACTGTGGGATGAAGATAAGAAGATTCTGCCGTGTTATGTGACCGGTGCCACAGGGAGTGCAGGAGAGAGGCGCCGAGCCCAGACGGTGTGTGTGAGCGGAGTCGGTGGAGGGGAGGCGGGAGCGCTGGGGAAGACTTCCTAGAATGTGAAGAAGGAATAAAATCTACCCAGGCAAAGACGAAGGAAAAAGAGACTGAAGCTGAGTGAATGTCAAGGACAAAGACCCAGAGACCAGAGGCAGTCTGACAACAGAGGTGGCCAGGGGCCGGAGGGCAGAGACAGTGGGATTCGTGTGTACGAAGAACATAGTCTTTGACCCAAAGGTTTGGGAGCCTCTGGCTACAGCCATGCCAACACGTAGATTCTCTACAGAAAAGCAAATTGAGAAAATAATGAACTTTGCTTCAATTTACTCTTTTCTTCTCAAAAGTAATTGCTTCATTGTTTGCTAAAAAAAAAAAAAAATCTTGCTTTATTAAAGGTCACAGGTAGATCAAAACGGTGACACAGAACTGGGCTCCTTAGTATGAAAGGAAGGAGCTCAGATACCGAGAGATGGAAGCAGCTATCCATGTACCGAAGCTGAACAATCTACTGCTTTGGGTCTTTAACCCGGAGGGGACCCCAAGCCCTCCAGCTAGAGACTCACCCCACATC
>NW_012151310.1:0-1958 GCF_000956105.1 Propithecus coquereli | reverse complement strand
TACTGCTGGGGCTGATCAAGCACCCAGTCTACCACCTTGAGGGCTGGGTGGGTGGTGGGGGGATACGGTGGTAGGGTGGGCAGTGGGGGCAGAGCTCCATTTCTGTCCCTCTAGGGCAGCCTGAGCAGGGCCCGAGGCAGCTCACTAAAAGAACTACTGCACATGAAACCACTCTAGGTAGCTTCAGGCAGTTGCTTCTGTTCAACTCTCCAAACGCTGCATCTGAACCTGGCTGCATCCCTCAGTTCAGGGCTGGTGTTCACTCTGTCTCTTCCTTGTGCATCTCACCCGCTGGGCTCTGGGGGCTCTTTCCCTGAAGGTGAAATTGCTAGCAGTAGTAGTAGTCATAATAGGGGTCCACAGGCAGAGAACAACACCCTTGCCACTCCCTTCCTGCAGAGGCCTTGGACACCCGGCAAGGTGCCAAGGGGTGTAAGGCTTGGAATGGAGTCCCAGGCAGGCACCCGCCCCCTCCTGCACCTCTTCACTGCTTTAAGGTGGGAAGCAGGGGAGAGGACCCCCCGCAAGGCGCTGCAGTCAAGGCCACAAACACAAACTAAGGTGTTTCTGAAACTGCTGAAGATCAGGCACTGAGAGGGGCAGGGCGAGGATGAGGAAGGACTGGGGGAGGGGCAGGGAGAGGAGGGGCTCCAAAAGCCATCTTGTGGGCCATGGGCCTAAAGGGTCCTGGGCCCCTGTGGGGGGTGGACAGAGGAGGGCTAAGTGGAAGATGTGCTCATTTGCATGCTATTTTTGCACGGCATTTGCATGCTTTTCATGTACTGTCTAGAGAACAGCACTGGGGACTCCCAAGGCCCCACTCTCTTCCCCCCACCCTCCCTCTCCCAGGCACTGGGGCTGCGAGCCCAGGCGGGGAGAAGTGGACTAGGCTCCCCCCACCACGGCCCTGTCTGGGTGGGGGCTGCAGGGGTGGGGACCATGTTCCCTGAGTCTGAGCAGAGGGTGAGGCCCATAGTAGGGAAGCCAGGGATGGGGCAGGGTAGGTGGGAGGAGGGGAACCCCCGACCAGGAGGACTGGGGGGAGGGTGCAAGATGTCAGGTGAGGCGCTTTCTGGCTCCAGGCTGCTCTCTAGACCAGAGCCGGAAGGAAGGAAGCCCGGTGAGGTGCCTCGTCCTGAATCCTTGTGAAGTTTCGTTTCCTGCCACAAAGCAGCTTTGGACACCGAGCACCTTTCTTTCCGGCGGCCCTGCACCCCCACCCCAACCTGCTTTCTCCAGCCCCAGCCCATCTCCCATTTACCGTGGGGGGCTCTGAGCAGAAGGGAGGGGTCCATCAGGAACAGGGTCCTGTGTCCCTCTGTCCTGCATTTGCAGTGGCTGGCTGGGTTCCTGATCAAGCAAAAACAGGGGTTTGTCTTGAGGCGCTTGGAAGGGCTTTTGGGTGGCCCGGGGGGCCTGGACTCCAGCCAGCTTCTGACGGGTCAAGGGCAGCCAATCCCAGGGTGCCCCGGCACGGGCTCTGGGTCAGCTGGGAGGAATTCATCCCCACCCTGGGGATGGGTAGGAGCTGTGGCGCTCCTACCTCTTTGCATCTTTTTTTTCTGACTCTCAGTTTTCTTTGTTCACTCTCTTGCCAGCCATGTGCCCCGCCCCTTTTTTTTTTTAGTGAATTCAGCCTCTTTCGCCTTTCCAGGGCACTTTGCCTGGTATCCCCCGCCTCCTCCACTGCTGTCGTTGCCAGGGATCATTCTGTGCCGGGTGGAAACCGGGCTGCCGCCTTTTCCTCCCGTAACGGGGCCTCTCACCTGAGGAGCAGACAGAGGCAGCAGGAGCAAGACGGGTCGCGCCGGGGCTCAGCCCCTAGGAGAGCTTCCTCCTGCGTGGAGCAGCAGCAAAGCCCGGCACCAGCACGAAGGGCTGGGGAAGGCTCGGCACGTGGGTGAGGCCTCCCTGGGCCCTGGAAAGCAGGACTGGCCAGGCCAAGCGGCTGAGAGCAG
>NW_012151309.1:16474-16764 GCF_000956105.1 Propithecus coquereli | reverse complement strand
TCTTAATAGCAAAAGGATAACAAGCTAATTTTTGATGCTATTATATCTTACCAAAATTGAAGGATGTACTTCCATCAACTTGATAAATGGCGTTACTGTCAGTTTTCCAGCAAACTTGGGCAGTTTCTCCAAGTGCTTCTTCTCTAAAAATATAATACTGCATTTTAAGATAATTGGCCATGAAAGTTATGTTATAGGAAGTTTAATTTCAGATTTCATCTTCTGAAGAATATTTTATTTTGAAACAGGGTCTTGCTCTGTTGCTGGGGCTATAGTACAGGGGTACAATC